>NC_141335.1:1262902-1277902 GCF_037954235.1 Aulostomus chinensis
GTCTGTTGCCTCAACCTTTTAACAGCGGAAAACAGCTTGCAACCACATCGGAAAAGTCGACATCTCTCATTATAGAAATGGAACCAGAGAGAACAGTCAGGTTCTTCTTTTGTTTTCTTTACATCAGTTTGCCTCCCACATTCAGAGAGTGAGACTCCAGTCGGCGCTCCCGCGGTGAGGATCCAGCCTCACTCCATCTCACTGCTCTGCCATTGTTTCATGAGAGGGTCGACCCTCACCAGGACTGGCTCCACACACACACACACACACACACACACACACACACACACACACACACACACACACACACACACACACACACACACACACACACACAAAGATGGCACCCAGCTGGTGGGTCCCCCATATTTTTCCAATCCAGTTCCTGTTGTTTGTGGTTCTGGTGTTCTTAGGCCTACACCCGCCCCTGTAGTCAGAACTGATCCACCCTGAGACCAACTACTTAATGGGAATTTCTGAGGAGGGCTCAACCTGGACTCTATTTTTATAAGGTTTTTTGACTGATTGATGGAAACCACCATCTTGAAACGGCTCCAGCAGGAGCTGGACTGGAGGCCTGCAGTCAGAGCAGCCATGATGGAATCAAACCAGTGACAGAGGGTTTTTTTCTGGGTGTAATTAGAGGGAAGCCAGCTGCCCCATGAAGTCCAGAACTGGTTGTTTCCATCAATCACTTCAACAAAGGAGGACTGGAAAATAGAGTCCAGGTAGAAAATAACAACGTTCCCCTTTGAACGTATCCTACTGATGAAGGTGTCCCAGTTGTTGGGGGCTGGTTTGGTCGCCAGGGATGCGCCTGCAAGCGTCCCAACACTCCACTGTACATACGTGCTTTTACCTGGCCGCTGCCTCATGGGTCACCGGTGGGATGCGGTCATGTTTTGCAGGTGTAAGCGTGGGGGGGGAGCCTGCAGCCCCACAGCCGGCGAGGACTGGAAGCTCTGGGTGGTGATGACACCAGGTGTCAGAGGTCTCTTTGGCCCCACCCACAAATCTGTGTGGGGAGGGGGGCTGTTTATTCCAGACGTGGACTCTCTCTCTGTCTCCCTCTCTCCCTCTCACACGCCGGATCAGTCATTTCATCACGTCTGATTGGCCTCCACACAGGTGAGGTTTGTTCCTTTTTGCCTGCACTGCCTACATCTCGCATCTTGTTGCCGTCGGCTCCTCGTCGGTCCTCGTGTTCTTCTCTTAGCTCTCGTGAGTTCACTTGTATCTTAGTTCCAGGGTTTCAGTCTTGTCTTCCTCGAGCTCGCCCACCTGTTTGTTCCCTAGTTTGGTGGTTTGTTGTCTTCCTGGACACATAAGAACAGATCACACGTCATTATTCTTGTATGGAGACGGCAAAAGTGCTTCTGTCTCTGTATTGTTGGATTCTTTGTAACTCAAAGCTAAAAAGAAAATCAACTGAAACCTTTGTCACTTCTTGTGGCGCATCGAGCTCAGCTGCAGCACAAAGTCCAATATCGGTGGAAATTACAGGTCTGAGTGTCCAGTCAAAAATAATCAAGTCTGCAGAGTCTCTGGAGGCGAGCTGCTGGAGAACTATGGCTGAGGTGTTGCCTTCAACAGGATCTCACAGAAATGCATGAAAGGACCACGAGCTGACAACAGCGGCGCGTCAGAAAGACGCATCACCACGAGAGCAACAGAGTCGGTTCAGATGAGGTCGTCTGCTTGAGGCTCATCTAGCTTTTGATAGCCAGACAAGCTTTTCACGGCGCTTTGTTGAGGCACTGATGATGCACGCGTTGCATTGAGATAAGTGATGAAATGTCAGAGGAGAGACGTGTGTGTTGGACTGTTCTGCAGTTGTGTGTGTGTGAGTGTGTGATATCAATCATCTACATGCGTGTGCTTTCGTGGCATCTGTGATTTGGTGCAGGTCATTCCACATTAATGTCTAGTTCCAGCTGGACATAACCGAGAGCCAGCGCGGCAGGAGTGAAGGACGGCCACGTCCATAAACACAAACTTGATGAATTTTGCAACACTTTTCAACGCTTTGCTGTGTTTGACACACCACGGCGCGCGGCTGCTGGTGGCCACGTTGCTCCGACTGGCCTACTTCTGCCTCTAATTGAGCTCTGCCTCATTGTGAGGTTTGTCTCTCACCTCATTTCCTCAGTGTCTCTTTGGTTCTCCCTCGTTCACCTCCCGCTGTCGCTCAGCAGCTTCACCGGTGACGTGGAAGAGCTCAGGTTTGTACCACATGAACATTGGAGCATTACATTTCTTCCACACCTTTCCTTCTCGTGCTAAGTTTCTGCAGATGGACACGAAGTGATAAAGAGACTACATCTTCATTACAGCTCTCACTTCTGTCTTTGACGCTGCTCAGGATCGCTTCACTGGCTTCAACACCGAGCACCATCAGATATTTGGTGTCGATGCTGTCGTTCAGAAGTGCAACTGCGGGGCTCTGGGGCTTCACCGCCTGCAGCAACGGCACAGTGACTTCATCATTTGCTTTCTAAATAAAGAGACTGAACCGTCACGTCGGTGGACGGAGCACTGGTAAGGTTTCCACAGCATCAAAGAGAGACACGCAGCTTTAAGAGGAAGACCCCTGACCCTGCACAGAAGACAAAGACACGCTGGCAGCTGCAGATAAGACCAGGGACCAGAGCCAGTCCACTTTATCCTGGTGCCTGACCGGCGTGTGAGGAAATCAGCGCCAAGTTTGGTCTTTTCATCAAAAACTATCACACGGCGAGCCAAGGAGCGTCCGCGGTGACACAGCACAAAGATGATCAGCTGTGGTGGCGGCAGTAACACACCGCCGCAGGCATCCGAGGTGGTGGAACTGACTGGTCGACATGGGGAACCACGGCGGGAGCAGCAGCAGAGGTGCCGACCACAAGTCATCATTAACAAACCTGTGACAATCCTGTATCTGAGATTACGGCGTCTTAGTGTCACTGCTCTCGTGAAGACGTGAAATCATCGTCCTGTTCTGGTGTCGCTGGTGGAGGCCGGCTGGTAAAGATGAACTCCCACTGATCAATCGACAAAAAAAGATCACCTGACCAAGACAAAGGCCAAGAAGAAGAAAGAGGCTGTCAGAATCTGTGCTGCATGCTAGCATCAACAACCTGGAGCGCTGCGTCCGGGGCAGACGCTTCGACCAAAGGTCTTCACTACAGGTTCATCAAGCGTTGCCATGGCACTGCACATAACTGGAGGCCTTGACGGTGTAATGCAGGAAGACAGAACATAACCAGATATTTATACTTGCATGTCCAAAATGTGTGTAAATGTGCTTCCGCTTTGGTTCTTAACCCAAGACCAACACCCCAGTCCTGAATCATCAAGCTGACACGCTGGTGTGGATGAGGCCTCGCGCGCTGACTTCCATGATTCTGTGTTGGATTGTTGTGACGGAAGGAAGAGGAATAAGCAAAGAGGAATGAACGAGCAAAAAACCTGACTTCTTTGTGAGAGCTGCGTCAGATTTAAACGAGTATTCTTCACATGACATCAGCGCCAGCGGCGAGTCGGGGCTGGACGGCTCTCTGGTTATTAGCAGCGGTAGCTAACAGAGCAGAGGATGGAGTCGCCTGCAGCAAACGAGCTGTGTTAAATTGAAATGCCAGGCCAACCAATTATGTTGTCAGCTCACACAGGGATGGGCGTGCACCGCCGGCCACACCACTACCACTCTGGTCCTTTTAGTGACATCGAAAGCCGGCGAGGACTCAAACACACAATAAATAAGGCTCGTCTCCTGCTCTCATCTCTCGATGGCTCGTCAGACCAAATGAGTGCTCATCTCCCCTGCATCACACACACACACACACACACACACACACACACACACACACCCGGATCCTGACATACTCAATAAAAACACCCTGATCCTTTACATTAGGAGAGCGAGATGCAGCGGGATGTGCCAGGTTTACCCATGATGCAGTGGAGGGGATGAGGCAACCTGAAGTTCCAGAAGGTGACCAAAGTGAAAGCTGATTTCACGCCTGTGTGAGATTGTTACAAACGTCTCTGACTGACTCATTTACAAGAAAATAAGGCTCATGTGTGACTATACGTGTGTGTGTGTGTGTGTGTGTGTGTGTGAGCGTGTTGGACCGCAGTAAAAGCTCAGTAAAAGTCTGAATGTATAAAAATCGACTGAGATGGAGTGAAGCTGCTGTGAAAGCTGGAGTGTGAGATGTGTTGAGAGCAGAGGTGTTGCTTCTCTTAGCGGCTCTCACCAGTCGATGGCGGTGTGTTGGGGCAGCAGCCTGATCTCATCCAGGGTCGCAAAAAGTACGCCCTCGCCAACTGACACTGATGTAGACCCCCTCACACCAGGGGACTCCTAATTGTTTTGTGTTTTTTTAGACGTAGCTTGAAGCTAACGGAGACTGAATGCTACCAACAGATAAACTCTCCAGGTTGTCTGGTGCAACCCAGGCCCTCCCAATCCAGACTCTTTTCAAACTAACTTATGACCCCTGGAAACAGCAGCAGTTTTATTTGAGTAGTCTTCCCGTCTCTGACATTTCGAAAAAGCAACTGTTGCACATCTGACCTGCTTTTTGCAGCAGAAAGGAAAACTCAGCTGTTACCGACGAACACCTTTTAAAGCCATGCAGAGCACCAACAACACCCTGCTCTGGAGGAAATGGGTGTCTTTGTGTCGCCAGCGTGATGGCCTACAGTCTATTAATACCTCCGTCCCTGCGTCTATATTCATCGAGGCAGTTATCAAGTTTTAGATGCTTCTGCCTCACTAAAGTGCACTCTGCCTCGTCCCCTCCGCGGTAAGTGGCCCTGATTCCTCTATAATGATAGCCACCTGTTAGCGCCCATTTCAGTCACCTCTCTCTGATGAAATATGGATGTAGGCCTCGCTCTGCTCCACTTCTCCTCCTTCTATAAAAGTGTCCCTCATGCCTCTTTATTGATGTCCCCCAGAGTTATCAGCTGTTTTAGCTGCCGTCCCCTCCCTCCACTGTTTTCCTGTTTTATTAACTATGTGTACCTCCGAGTGATGAAATATGAATGCAGGTCCCGCTGTCTTCCTGTCCCCTCTCTTTTTACTACTTCACGAGCTTTAGCCAAGTGTCTTCCTGATGAATTATGAATGCGTGTCCCCTCTCTTTCTCCACCACTTACCGGGTGTCTCAGCTGTGCATCTCAGCAAGATGAAATATAGATGGCTGTCCACGCGCAGAGCTGCGGATGCTAAATGTTACCTATCCATGACGTCCGTCCCCGCTAAGTACCAGGGATTATTTGTGCTGTTTTGACTCGCGAGCGGTTTTAGACCTGATTAATTCACAAACGGCGAGATCCTTCAGAGATGATTTTTGATAGATTTGGACAAGCTCAGGGACAACAATGGCCCTGCAGACCACAAACGGCTGCTGCCCGTGGTCGGGTCTTCTACGGTGGTCCGGAGAACTCAACACACTGCAACTTTAATGCAGAGAAATGGACAGAAATACAAGACAACACCTTCAATTTGTGTGGGTGACATTGAGAAGTCAAGCTGCGTCTGCACGACTCAACACGACAAACCTCAGGAAACAGGAGTGGAAGTGAGAAACATCCGATTACGCTTCTTGGTCCGCGGTGACGGAATACGAGACAAATACCAGCAGCTTCCTCACTTCAGCGAGCCCACGATACTGTCGCTGCTGCTGCTGCCCTCGCTGAAATCAGGCCGGGGGTCAACAGGGAGGGGTCACCTGACACAACCGGCCCACGGAGAGAGGAACGCAGCAACGCTGCTCCAGTAAAGTGGATTATTTCAATCCCTCAGCTGTCACACGATTGGCTGTTGCATTTTGGCAACTTTTGATCACATCTGCTGGAAAAAAGTTACTTTGTGTCGGTACACAAATGTCCCTCTGTTCTAAATTGCTTCTTTGGCAACCTCGATAAGAACAGGACCCCTGGGGGGTCTTGGTCATTGTCACATGACCCCGTTTATAAAAGGCCACACACAGACAGGAAGTGAATGCAACATCAACACAATACAGAACTAAAAAAGAATCAGGAAGTGAGAAAAAAAATGAGTCCAACAGCAGGACGTTTGAGTGACAGGGACCTGAGGACTTGAGCTGATGCTCCCAGACAGGAAGTGGCGCTGACATTACAGGTGAGAGATTTGCAGCAAACGTGTTCAGAGGCTGAGCGCTGAGAATTGGACTGATGACCCGTGAGTGTGTGGAGCTCAATATTCATCCCCGCGGCGTTTCCTCTTTACATGAATGTTGCTTCATTTTTGATGACTTTACAACAATTCTGTCAAGCCGGAGCTGGCAGGCACGCCCAGCTACATTCTCATCAGGCTGCTGCTCGTAGCAGAGATTTAATGGGTCAAACAATGGCGACCCCGCGCCCGCTCTAATCCACCCGGCCATGTTTTTAAAGAAAATGGGCTGATATGGAGGGATGAAGAGAGAGAAGTTCTAAATCAGGACACAGAGAGCAGGATAAAAGGCTTCTATGGCCCACCTGCAGATCTGAAGTCTCAGCAGTTTCTCTGAGAGGCGCAGCGGCGTCTCGTCCCTCGCCGACCCTCTTCTGCCTGGGTTTGTCATCGGCCATGTTCTTCTGTCAGCTCTGGAGAGGTGGCGCTAACTTCCATGTATTATTAAACTGAGACGTGTGTTTCTGCCATAATGGAACAAAGTAGAAAAGTGTTGCCTCTTTTGTGATGCTATATCCAGATCTGTCACTGAAACCCACTCAACATCAGGATCAAACAAGTGATGGACTCACGCCGACGCACCCACACACTCACAGTTGCAGGCACTTTTCTGCAAAATCAGCACTTTGAACTCGTCCATTAGGCCTCGGCTCCCGGGAGAGACAGAGGGGAACTCTGCTGCCGGGACCTGGAAACTTTCCTCTTGCTTCGTAATCGTCGCTACAAACATGGCCGCCTCTCCCCTCAGCTCAGTGGTGAAAGGAGCCAGGATGAGGAAGAAGAGTGATGGTGAGAGAAAACAGAGGGGTGGTGCCAACAACTGCCCCCCCACCCCACCCCCCCAACAGGGCAGGGTTCACGCTGAAGTGTCACAGACTTTGAAAACAGCAGTTCTGAAAGCTGAATGAAGCCAGAACGTTTTGGAAGATTTATAAAATTTGCTTCACAAGCAGCTGCAGCTAAGAGAGGATGGAGAGGAGCCTGCAGGAACGCTGAGCTCGTCTGTGGCCCCACGCCCTCTGGATTTGATTTCATGTTTCTCAGAGAATGGAAGCATATTCAGAATGTTTGTATGAAAAATAAAAAGAATATTTAGTGCTTTGTTTATGATTTTAATTCTGCCTAAAATTAATTTGAAGGGTTCTGTTGATTTGATCATTATTATTATCGTTATTATTATTATTGTTGTTGTTGTTGTGATCGAAGGGGAAGTGAGCTCCATCAGGTCACTCCAAAGCTGCCATGGTCTCTTTCTCCTGACCACTAAACACATCTCAGACCCAGGCGTCATCCTCGCTGTTACAATTCCTATCACATGATCAGGTCACGTGATGAGAATCATCTTAATCACACGGCAACTGACGATGAAGATCTCAAGACAGGTGGAGGTCCTCCGCTGCCCACTCTCCTCTCATCGGCCGTCGTCTTTAATCAACACTCCCCTCATGGCTGATTGAGTGAATCCTAATTTACCCTAAACACCACAATAAAATGAGACCAGATTCTAATTAAAATAATAGCACTTAACGGGTGCCTGGCAGTGGCGCTAAATGAGGCCAAATGAACTACAAATGTATTGGTGGGTGAATTAGGGGCCGCTTATCAGTGGCGCTGACAGACTGACGGATGGGGACAAAATCGATGGGACAGTTTGTACTCAGTCAGTTAGATTTAATCTGCCGATGACTCATCCGTCAGCTGGTTATCAACCCTTCTCTCTTCTACCTCTTCATTTTCTAATTCCGTGATTTCACCCCCCACGGCTTCATCCTCCTCCCCTCCTTCACCTTGTTGTTGTGGTTGTTTCTTCGTCTATCTATCTTCATCCTTCTCTCCTCCTCCCGCAGGTGTGTGTGTGATTAGGGAAGCTGGATTTGTCAAAGTGCCAACCCTGACTTCCAATTATCGCCTCGTTCCTCTTCATCTTGCTACCCCCCATCCCCGCACTTTTTGTGACCCCCCGTCCTCTCTTTCTCTCCCTCCCCAGACTTCTCCACTCATCAGGGAAAGATGCAAACAGGAAGAACGTTACCTTCTCCCTCTCTATCACACATCACCATGTTCCCTCCATCTTCCCAGTCTCACATCATTGATTCTCCACATCTCACTCCTTCATTTTCTTTGTCCCATTATTCAAACCATCTCTGCTCTGTTCGTTTACGTCCTGCCCTGCTGACAGGTTCATTTCACAGTTTGTTTTAGTCGAGTTAATGACCTCTGAGAGCTGAAAGAATGCAGGGACAAACAGGTGAAGAGCAACTACGACTCCAAGGAAATGGAATGGCGTGCAGGACCTCTGCCCCCCTCTGCTGAGATCTGTGGTCGCTGAGCAGCAGGTTGGTTGGGGGTTGGTCTTCATGCTGCTGACCCTCAGGACGCCAGTCATCAGCGCTACTGAAACGCGCCGATGAAGCCTCGCCTTTCACCGGAGGCTCAAGTCGCTGAGCATGAAGATAAATCTGCTGCTTCTGGCTGAGCGCTCGTGACTTGGGAGCTTGGAGAACGTGAGCAGCTCAGAACTTCAAAAAAAAAAAAGATCCTGAGTAGCAAAGGCAGTCGCCAGAGTAACTGGGAATCTGTAAGTCACACGACCGAGCAGCTGTTTCACCAACGGCGTCTTCTTCTCCAGACAGCAGCAGCAGCCCGGTACCGGCTGGTTCTGAAGAACTGAAGGTGACTCCTCCAGACTTCTGTTCCGCATCACTGATAGGCGGCTCCTCTTCTTCTTCTCCTCTGTTTGTTACAGCCATGTCGCCTCTACCGCCATCTTCAGGCAACATTTACTCCCAACCAGTGGATGGAAACACATTTCTCTTTTTGCTTTCCTCTTTGAAGTCACTTGACAATTAAATGGAAACAGAATTCATGTTGACTGCAAATGAGAAGCACACACACACACACACACACACGTTATTACACACAGGTCAGTGGGGGAGTGTCTCTTACAGGTGCCGGCGTGGCTTGTGAGCAGGTGTGAGACACGTGAGAGCGTCACGAGTGCAGCAGCTGAGACCAGCGTTGTTTGACGTTGCCAGATGAAGACGGGTGGAGACGGATCAGAATCACCAGGTATGAAAACGCACTCTGATGTCACAGTCCAGGGAATGAACGAAAGGTCGAATAAAAGTCCAGAAAAAGAAACTGACCTGATGTTTCAGGTTCAAAAAGAATCACAATGTTAAAAGTAACAAATCTGCCATAAAAGTTGACGGGTTCTTCCTTGGTTCACCACCAAGTCTCGGCACAATCATAGTCACACACACACACACACACACCTCTGAATACTGTACCTGGAGGTCAGACATTGTCACGCATGCATGCACAACAGACACCTAGAAAAAAACTTTAGGAAAACTTTGTGAGACAAACTGGGCCTCCACAATACACAACTCACTACACACACACACACACACACACACACCCCACACTACACACTCTAGCAGAAGTAAACACGTCAACACAAACTAACGAAGCAGCTGTAAAACTGTTTTATTTGACCATCTGGAGAGTCTGACATGTTTATTGTGCCTCATAACCTGGCTACTCTTTACTAGCAAGGACAAGGCATTTGTCTTCATGGTATCGTGTGTGTGTGTGTGTGTGTGTGTGTGTGTGTGTGTGTGTGTAGCTAAAGTCCAGCGACAGGGTGTTTGGTGATGTGTCATGCAGCTGAAAACCTGACACTTGTCTTGGCACAAACCCGTTTATTTTTTTTGCGTCGATATGAGGCTGTTTCAAAATGTAATGCTTGTGTGTTTATGTGTGTGTGTGTGTGTGTGTGTGTGTGTGTGTGTGCGTGCGTGTGTGCGTGCGTGTACTACGATTCATAGCTCGAGTGAAATCAGGAGTGAAGCATCAAGACATGGTCAGACGTCCTGAGACACATCTGGATTTATTTGAGCATCTGGAGGATTTCAGTTGTGTTTCTGACAACAACCAAGATGTTTTTATTGATTTCTACTGGAAGCCTGATCAACATCTCTGGCGCCACCAGCAGGCCTCTGTGCAGCTTTAGTTGTGTCAACCCTCATGGTTGAGCTCAGTGAAACCCCTCAAGAACAGAGACACTGAGCCACGCTAACACTACCCTCAGAAGACCCTTCAAGAGTGAGGACTTTGATCAGGATGTTACGATGTTTACGTGTGTGTGTGTGTGTGTGTTGAAGGTTCATGGGGGGTAATCATCAAGAGGAGAGCAATCAGTTGAGGTTGTCTTTGTCTCTAATCATCCAGAGAACCCCTGTGGTGTGTGTGTGTGTGTGTGTGTGTGTGTGTGTGTGTGTCATGTTTACATTCAATCACCCAGAGCGCCCCTGAACATGAACAACTCTCATTCACTCACACACACACTCACAAACACAAACACACACACACACAATCAAAAAGATGAATACTGGTCCTTTCCCGCGTTCTGATGGATCCTGGACAGCGGCGGTCAGAGAAGCTGGCGGCTGAAGGAACTTTAATGTTTCTAACCTAAAGGCTCTCTGCATGGCAGCCTCAGCAAACCTCCGAGACAAACAGACAGAACATCGTCAAATATTCCACCTTCCACCAAGAAGACAAGGAGCCTCCAGCATTCCCACCAAGGAACGACGCAGCCGATCCCTGGGTGGTGCAGTCAGACACACTCTCACTTCAGTCTCCAACACGGACAAGGAGCCGAAACTGCTGTCCTCCAGATGTTGCTGCCAACAGGTGTGTCAACCCTGCTCAGCTCTGCAAAGACCCAGACTGAGCAACCTGAGCCTCGCAGTGAGTCTTCACCCAGAGAAGTGCATGTTGCCTCACAAGGACTCACATTTAGGAGTCTTGGATCAGAACGACGCACGCATGTGTTCCTTTGGCTTCAAGCTGATGGAGACTGGCGGATAACAACAGCAAAGCTCTCAGCTGAAGCCGAGCACCTCCAACCAGAAAGAACATCCAGCAGTACGTGAGTTCACCAAGACATCAGACCAATGTTCCTGGGAAGGTGCGGCTCCAGCTGGCTTCTCCTCACCTCGGCTCTTCCTCCGTCAGAGGAACTCTCCTGGAGTCGCTTCCATGTGTTCAGCATTTCTCAGGTGAGAGTTTGAAAGTCTGAGAGGTTTAAGATTCAAACTCAAAAGGTCTTTGTTGTTTCTCGGAGATGTTGGGAACCCAACAAACACAAACCCTCAAGCGTTTGATGAATGTAAAGACAAAAATGCAGACAAACAAACTCTAATTGGTCAGCGGTGCTGCTGCATATCGATCAGTCCTCACTACCTCCATTTGTTAAGTTGATCTGTATCCGTTAGCTTTAAAGCTACACACCCGGACTCTCTTAACCTGTATGTGCATATGAATGTGTTTACTTCCCTTCTATGTACATTTATGGATGATTTGAGTGTGTTTTCTCTCTGACAGGCCAAACAGATCTATAGAGACCCCTCCCCGCCCGCTCCCCAGGCAGCATACAAATGGCTGCTACATTTTAGTAATTGCTTCTTTATTGACGAATGGCTGTGAAGTGCAGTGAGGGTATTACCTGTCAGGATCGCTTTTATTCCTCATTTAATTCTGTCCTTCTGTTGCTTCTTCTGCTTTGAGACTCACAAAGACGAGAGAAGCAAGATAATGTCTCCTCAGACAGCGTCGCCTGTGTGTATTTGTATGTATACGCGCGTCTCCGAGCAATATCCTGAGAAGACACTGGTAAACATGTGGCTCTCAATTAAAACAGGAGAAAAACAACACTTGGAGTGATGGATTTCATCCAGCTGCCACAATCAATACGCATGTGTCACGTATCAGCACACAGCTGACGCCATCCCTCATTTCATTTCTCTGATTAGACGCGAGGAGGGCGGCCAGCTCGGCTGCTGCTATCAAACACTTGTTAACATGGGTAGCTCCAGAACACTAAAACACACTACCCTCAGCTAGTACCGCTACATGCTGGAGTTAAATTTACCCGCTTTAACTTTAGAAAAGTAAAAATCCATTGTAAAAGAAGTACAACTACACACAAATTCTGGGTTGTTCCTGAGAACACATTGTTGGTCTCGCTAACACCACGGCAACCGGGTTGCCAGGGGTTCAGTCCCCGCTGAAACCCTGGCTGGGTTCTTTTGTCCAACTTGTTCATTTTCCCGCCCACTGTCAACTGCGTGGATCGCTCTCTTATCACGATGACTGTGTGTTTTTGTAGTTCTCCTGGAAGTTAAAATGGCAGGGATGAGGTATTTTTCTCGTCCAGCAGGAAGTTAGCGTGCTAGGGATGAACGCTGCCACCCGCCGTGTCAGTGTGCGAGCGTTACGTCACTGAGCCATTCGTGATACTGAATCAAAAACATGATCGGCGTCATCTCAACTCGTCACTTTGATTAATAGAAAAAAAGGCACAATGGTGGGGAGAGAGCCTGCTACTTCCTGTTCGTCTAGCAGAACCTTCAGCTTTAACACTGTAACATACATGATGTTGCTGATGGAGGAGGAAACCCGCACGCGCACACACACACACACACACACACACACACACACACAGAACATGCCTTCGCCCCGCAGCAGGACGTCTGCTTCTCCACCGTGTCACTCTAGTTTCATAACAGCTTCAGTTTCATGAAACCAACGTTTGTGCCATTTGAAAAGGGCCAAATGATGAAAAAGACATTCGTGATGCAACAAAGAGGCTTTCATTTTGCCTCTCCTATACCCCCCATCTTTAATCTCACACATCTTGAGAGACGGTTTTACATCAAAATGCCATCAACTGCCTCAGCGATGTCTTTAGATCCAGCTGGATTCCTCCTGAAACCCGGCTCACCTTTCCTCCCTTTCCAGGCTCCCTTCAAGTGAAAAAAATCTAAATCTAATTTAAAGAAGAAAATGGAATCCTTTGCTCTGAGATGTGTATCGAGCTGCATTCCTACTCCACGCACCAGGTTGATGGTCGTCCATCTTGAGAAATGGGAAAACAGGAAGTGTTGTTGTGAGTGAGTTTTTACCTGCAGTCAAAGTGTTTGTGGCTCACTGATCAGTCCTGGATTGATGACCTGGAGAGTTCGTTCTTGGACAAATCTGTTGCTAGACGTCAGCCTCCATTAGCGTCATGCTAAATTTACGTGGCTGGCTCTTCCTGCCTTCTGGGGTCACTAAGAAGAGAAACATATTCATGAGATCCAGACTCCAATTTGATTGACTCGAGTATCCATACGTCAAATAGCATTCCTGGTGAATTTCTAATTTGCCGAGAGGATGGCAAGCTGGCAGCGGTGCTCAGATCAGCGTACCACCGGATGGCTTTCCTTCTGCTTGTTCTTCACAAGACGATAAATGAAAGTCATTCAGCTTGAAGGTGGAGGATTTTATGATAGAATTTAATTCAAACAGCTCTGCTCCCTTGTTCTTCATTACACGCAGACAGAGATTAGAGGAGCGCCGACCAAACAGTCCAGATGAAGTCAAACACGGCAGCGACGACACAATCTGTCTTCTTCGTGTGAGGCCGTGGTGGAGATGTGGAACCTCAAAATAATGATGCAGTTTGTCTGCAGATGAAAGCTGAATATAATCCAAGGAGTGAGTCGGCACTGACATGAAAACCAGCATCCTGCAGGACAGCAGGCGCTGCTGTGACCAGAGAAACTGACATCAAGCGTCAGACATATTTACTGTGGCGGTCAGGAGGCTGCAGGAGCGTGGAGGAGGTGAGGCTCAACAACTGACCATGTGATTAAACCGCAGTGAAACAGCGTCACTTCTCTGGATTGAGAAGGTCAAATCTTAGAAACTGATAGGCTGTATCTCCCCTCCCACATCCCCCGTACATCTTCTCTATCACCTGTCATGACCTGGTATTGATTGATAGGGAATCAGTTAAATCTGGTGGATCATTTGAGCGGATAACCGGTTCTGCCAGTCCCAAGTGAAGAAGCCCACACAAGCATCAGGATGGTCCATCGTTCTCCAGCTGGTTGGTTCCAAGTGAAAGCAGGGCAGATTTCCTCCGTTATGGAGGGACTGGTGGGGAACGTCATGGCTCACTTTACGAGAGCAGAAGGTCCAGCTATTTATCGCCCTCGCTCAAGGATGCAAGAGCTAACGATATGAAAGCCCATCAAACTGTGGTTATATCAGGACGTGTAACAGCAGCCTGGGAGAAGAACGACACTCAGTAAAGTGGCAGCTGTCAGAGGTTGAAGTCTTCAGAAGTCAAAGTGAGCTCAGAGAAGCTGGGAGTGACGTTCTGTCAGAGAGCAGCCAGGAGAACGCTGAGCCAGAACTCCAACATCACTCTGGTTCTCCCTCTGCTCCTCCATATCTGAACGTTCCTGCAGGTGAGCAGGAGCCTGGAATGTAGCAGGAGAGCTGAGCTGCTCTGCCACAGCTGGTGAGCTTCAACAACAGGAATGAGCCTCGCATCAGGACTGAGCGTCTTGAATGGCTCGCGTCATCACAACAAGCAAAGCAGACATTCGAGTCTTTTTTCTCCTCCACTGAAAACTGTCTGCACCCGCAGCTAAAGATGCAAAAAGGCATTTAGACCCTGGGAGAACCCTGAAAGGCTCCGAGCCGGAGCTGCAGGCTGACGGGCACCTTTCATTCGGAGAGTGGTGAAAGAGTGAGTTCAGTGGTGGGACGTCCCCTCGTCTCAGGTCCATGACCTGAAGCACCACCGCGCCATGGATCCTCCTTTCACCTGCTGACCCTGTCGATAAGTTCAAAGCAAGATGAGGGACTGCAAAACAAATGCCTGGGAATAGAAAAACTAGAAAAGGAAAAAGTGTGTGTGTGTGTGAGTGTGCGTGCGTGTGTGTGTGTGTGGGGTAAAAGACAAAGACGAGAAGAGT
>NC_141335.1:1282902-1400402 GCF_037954235.1 Aulostomus chinensis
ACAGCCCCTGATCAAGCCAACCATCCTGGAAGTACTGGTCCTGGAAGTACTGGTGCTGGGACTATTGGTGCTGGGACTCCTGGTCCTGGGACTCCTGGTGCTGGGACTCCTGGTGCTGGGACTATTGGTGGTGGGACTCCTGGTCCTGGAACTACTGGTGCTGGGACTATTGGTGCTGGGACTCCTGGGGCTGGGACTATTGGTGCTGGGACTATTGGTGCTGGGACTCCTGGTCCTGGGACTCCTGGTGCTGGAACTACTGGTGCTGGGACTACTGGTGCTGGGACTACTGGTGCTGGGACTATTGGTGCTGGGACTCCTGGTGCTGGGACTCCTGGTGCTGGGACTCCCGGTGCTGGGACTATTGGGCCTTGAACTATTGGGCCTGGACTACTGGTTGACTTGTTGCTCTAATTCCAATGAAAAGTGATCCAGTATTTTTCAGGATTCACCAGTTGTGAACCAGTAACCAGGAACCAGAAGTGAGATGCTGGGAGGTGAATCTGTTGTTCTGGTGACAGGAGCGCAGGATGTTGAGCGCGACATTGAGACATTGGGAGCTTTTATTTTCCTGCCTGACTAACCAGGCCTTAACCGCAGCGTTGTCAGAACCATCTCCAAATATTCACAAAGAAGAAAAGGAACGTCCAGTGTTGAGCGCCAGGTTCTCGCTGCAGGGACCAGAACACTCCTGCTGCTCGTATCAGGACGATTCTGCTGAAATGTTTTTTTTGCAAGATACAAATGTTTCAAGATGTTGAGTTTGGACTTGTTTGGTTGGGGATGAAAGTACATTTCTTTATCATACTTGCTTTTCAGTTAGTGTGTGCGTGCGTGCGTGTGTGTGTGTGTGTGCGTGCGTGTGTTTGTGCGCGTGTGTGTGTGCGTGTGTGTGCGCTGAGAGAACCTGCCTGAGGGCAGCACTCTCAGCCCTCCATCTCCACCTTGCTCTTTCTCTACAAGAATAAAAGGAATGTAAAGCAGGTTGGTGTTCAGCGGCCGTGAGAGGAATCTAAAGCAGAGAGGAGCAGGCAGTGATGCGCGACGGATCTCCACCATCACAATCACGGTGAGGAGTTGTTACTGACGGCCGGTCAATTATGATCAGGAGCATCATGTCGTTGTGTGTGTTTCAGGATCCATGTGGGAAAAATAGATCCTCACACCTCACACAACCTAAATACATCTTTTGTTTCCAGCAGACAAGCTCAGGTAACACAGAGACACCAAGACAAACGCTGAAGTGCTGGTTGTTTCACGCGAGTGTTTGCTTAGACATTTTGATGGAGCTCCATGCCTCAGGTGAACAGACACACAACCCCAGGTAACACAGGTAAAAGACACTTTCGGACCCTTAAGTCCCCGGAACCAGAGCGGGCGATCTAGCGCACAGTCACATGCCCATTTTGGAAGGTAATTTGGCCAAACAACTGCAAGAAAATCGGAGTGAACTGAATCTCGGTGCTCCAGCGGGCACAGCGAAGTTCGCCCTTAATCAGTCGAACATGTAAAGGTTCAGTTCTCGTGCCGAGGGTTGTGGGTGTTAGAATCATTTTAAAAGAGCTGTCAGTCTCTTCTAATCTTCTCCCAGCACAACACAACATTAATGGAGGATTATTCTGTTAGCATCCTGGATGCACGCGTCAGTTAAAGGCTGCTGATGCTCTTATTTGATTCCCTGAGCGTCGCCTTTCTTTGGTTAATGATTACATTTGTACATCTCAGGGGAGGACGGAGGAGGCGCTGATAAACAGGAGGTGGGGGGGGCCGGGGGTGTCCTGCTCACACAACTGAAGACATTTTAATATTAATTGTTTACTTATTTCTTCCTTCTCAACCGGCAGAACGTGTCAGCGGTGCCAACACCTCAGAACCAAGCTACAAAGTTGGAGTAACTCAACCAAGAGTAGGAGTGTCGCTGGTGAGTCCATTCAAAGACGGCACAGAAGAGAAACGAAGAGATCATGTCATGAACAGAACAGAGGAGAAAACAGACTTGAAATTGAATCACAGCCTGAAGAAGACAACAAATTCAGCCGTCTGAGTCCCAGCAGCGACGACGAGGTCGAGTCAGTGTTGACTTCGACCTCCGTCACTGTCCCTCACGCTGCTGCTGCGACAGCCACCAAGGCTCCTTCTCCAGCTCAAGATCCTGCGCTCTGATGCTCTCGTTCTCTGGTGTGATTGAGTTCATGACGTCACAAACTCAGTCTCTCTACCAGGAGAGGACAGAGGAGGGGAGCAGCTTCTTTATGGGGTCAGTAAACACAGGTGACCGTGGCTCATGGGGTGAGGGAGAGGTGTCACGTGAGCTTCAGCTCTCATCCAGCAAATTAATAGAGAGATTTCAGGTCCTGACCCGATGTGGAACCAGAACAAAAACCAGTCTGTGGCTTCACATACAACTACCTGTCTCTTCTTTCCTTTTCTGTCTTCCGCCTGAGACAAGAAAGCGGTGGCCAGAGCAGGGTGACGACAAAAACCAGGAACCAGGCCAGGAAAGAACAGTGGGACACAAGACGAGACAAGAGGAGAGCAAAGAAGGAGCGATGAGCAAGAAGGGAAGGAGCCGGGAAGTGGGAGGAAATGAGTGGGTGAGAGATGCCTTCTGGTAGCCTATTTTCTCACCCAGCAGGAGAAAGACAGCAATTAGGATCACTGTGTGTGTGTGTGAGTGTGTGTGAGTGTGTGAGTGTGTGTGTGCGTGTGAGTGAGTGTGTGTGTGAGTGTGTGTGTGTGTGAGTGAGTGTGTGAGTGAGTGTGTGTGTGTACCTTGTCACAGAGGCGGGGTTTTTTTGAGTTGTGAAAAGGTAGGGAGCAGCACCCTACCTGTGTTTTATCATCATTTAACACACACACACACACACCTGCACAGCTGGGTTTGTTGCCCAGCCGTGTTGCTGTTATTGTTGCTGTTATTGTTAGATGAGCTGCTTTAGCAGCCTGCTGCTCCGCTGCCGTCTGACCCTCAACGACACATCAGCACACACACCTGCAGTCCTACCTGCTGCAGGAACAGGCCCATTCTTCCTCTCCATCTTCCGTCAGTGTGACGGGAAGGTGGTGCTGCTGGAAGAGAGATACAGAGAGGGGGGGGGACAGCATCCACCCATCAGCTACAACATTAAAATCACTGACAACTCCAGTTGCAGTGGTGGGTGCTACTGGTACTGGTCCTGCTGGTCGTACTGGTCCCACTGCTTCCCGCGTATGTGTTTGGTGTGATATTGCCATCATACTCAGATGTTGATCCAGTGATTATTGTACCTGCAGCTGAACTTTTGCATGTTAGGCATGACTCATCACTTCCACGCTTGATTGAAATCTCATGAATGTACCAATAAAAGCGCCTGTCAGGGGAAGCCGACTGGTAAACTGCAGAACCTAAGAATGTGAGTGAGTTTGAGCTTCATAACCAACATGAAGAATAAAAACCTTTCATTGGTTGAGAGTAAAATAAAACCTGGCCTTCCATTCGAGGTGACACACAACGACAGGAGTGGACGAGCAGGACCCCTCTTACATCAGGACATGAACCAGGATGTGACTTTGTGGTCACAACACTGGCGTGACACCAACCTACAGGGAGAAACACACGAGTGGCGCCGGCCAATCAGGAGGAACAGAGCCTCAACTCTTATCCAAGATGTCATGGAGGAGACAAAAATAAGAACACTGATAAAACAGAGAAAAGAAACACTGACTTTTAAAGTACTGGCCTTTTAAAATGTCATCCTCAGCCACCCCAGTCACAGCAGCGAAGCGCTGGCATTTTACTCTTCAACCTCAGATCCAGCCAACATCGCCTCTGACAACCAAGCTCGTTGCAACAAAATCCATCAAACCAAGTCACTCCCAAATACGACGCGTCAGAGCCAC
Source organism: Aulostomus chinensis (assembly GCF_037954235.1). Taxonomy (NCBI): domain Eukaryota; kingdom Metazoa; phylum Chordata; class Actinopteri; order Syngnathiformes; family Aulostomidae; genus Aulostomus; species Aulostomus chinensis. The sequence goes on from NC_141335.1 coordinate 1,286,782, forward strand.
GGTTGACGTGAAGTTCTGCTGTTTTCCAACTTGGACCGATTTTCTTTCACGATGTCTTTGGGTTGAAATCATGACCAAAGGAACCAAAAGCTGAGAAAAAGGCTGCAACCAGCAAATTAGAACCCTTCTGGTTCTGAGCAGAACCAGAAGGGTTCTAATTTGCTGGTTTACCTCCAGTCAAAGTGTTGGTGGATCACCGAGTACACGTGTGGATTAAGAAGACCTGGATTCTACCATTTTATGAGCTCAAGACTCCCATGAGTGAGGACCTGGAAGGAACAGTTGGGCTCATCTGCTACTGGACTGAGGAGGGAGAGCCTGAACTCAACTGATAGGGTCCAACAGTTTCCTTCCCATTCAGAGGACGTGTGATCAGTGGATCAGCCGCGTCACGCCGGACCCCCGCACACTGGCGTCCCTCGTCAGCACGCGTCCCCTCTTCTCCAGGTCTGCTGTGTCATGTTTTTGCTCTCTGTAATGCATCTGGGTGAAGATGAAACCAGAGGAACGTTCTCCTGCCAGAGCGGATCCGTCACAGAACATCAGCTTTGCTCCTGCGTGCTGCAGCGACCTCGTGTGGACGCCGCCTCCACCGCGCGCTGATGATGAATATAAGATGAACACTGATGTAACTGGCGGTCACTCACTACTTGACATTCATCACCGCTCCTCGCCGCCTCTCAGACTGCCGACTCACTGCTTTCTCTTATCTGATCCTCCACTTGAAGAGATTCAAACATTAGAAATGAGTTTAAACAAAGAGGGCATATTGTTCTGTACGTGGCGCTAACTGGCGCCTCTCAGAGCGGGATCAGCAGATTGAAGGTTATCTCAGGATAGCATGTTGGCCTTGAGTCACCTCAGCGAGGAGCGTGCAGCTACATGCATGATGCATGCGTGTACTCAGATCTTCTCCCCACGGATGCCGAGCAGAGAGGACGCCAGATGAGAGGTAAATAGGACAGGAAGTCAGAAACCACAGAGATGAGCTTCTCCTTGTTTTCTTTTCGGCGGTTGTTGTTTTGCTAAGCTGAACTTCTCTGTGTCTCTGAAACTCCGATCAGACGTGTTTGAAGGGAAAACCGTTAATCTCTCTTTTATCTCCAGAATCAGCAGCCAGCCTGCCTCACAGCCTCACCTGTCTGGAGCAGCAGCCACACACCAGAATCTTCACATAATTGCCTCATGATTTATTTATGTCTTTGTATGACGACCTGCAGCAAGCGTGCATAATTCAACAAACACACACACCCTCATGACTGCTGAGGCAACGTTACACTCGCCGCCCAGAAGCTGTCACGCAGCGCGGCGAGCTCGCGCTATTCTTAAACTTTGGACAACATCACATGAAACCTCAGGACGGCTGTGAAAGACAGACCACAAAGAACCGCCAGAGTCTGAGGGACGGAAACAAACGGCAAGAGCAAAATAATGGAACACGCAGGGTTCACCTGGACATCCAATAATAATCACAGACAGTAAAAGTGTCCTGCTGTGGGCTTGAAGTCCTCCAGGAAGCAGCAGGGTGAGAGGGATGTGATGTCATGATTTCTTCCTCCTCTCATCTGCTTCTTTCTTCTTTCTGTTGTTTTTCTTGTGTGTGTGTGTGTGTGTGTGTGTGTTGAATAATGCAGTGTGTATGAAAAGATAAGGCAACATGAGTTTGTTCAAGGGTTAAAGGAGGTGATGTCACTACAGTCACCTGCTACCCTCACGCCAGGGGGAGAAGATGAAGAGAAGAAGAGGGGACATGTCTGTCAGACACAGAGAGACAGAAAGAGAGAGAGAGACAGAGACAGAGAGAGAGGGAGACAGAGAGAGAGAGGGAGACAGAGAGAGAGAGGGAGACAGAGAGAGGGAGACAGAGAGAGAGAGGGAGACAGAGAGAGAGATGCAGACAGAGAGAGAGAGGGAGACAGGGAGAGAGGGAGACAGAGAGAGAGAGAGGGAGACAGAGAGAGAGAGAGACGCAGACAGAGAGAGAGAGAGAGAGACAGAGAGGGGGGGGTGCTGAGAAGCTGCTGCTCCTCTCCTGTTTTGCTTACATACATTATCCTACGTTACACTTCACACCCACAGCAGGCGGCTGCTCTGACCTTCCTCACAGGGACAGCGTGTGTGTGTGTGTGTGTGCGTGTGTGTGTACAGTCCTCAGCACTGCTTAAGTCGTTGTGAACCCTTCTACCAATGTTCATCCTCTAATATCAAAGCGTCATGTGACCCGGTGGCTGCGAGGGTTTGGTTTCTGTCGTGTTTCTCACTTGTTTTTTTTTTTCCGAGTACAAAAAGCACCAAAAGCGTGGCTGACAGCCGAACCTGGACACACAGACGCTCAGCTGACATGGAGCACTGATAGAAATCCACATGGGAGCTGCTGGGTTTCGTATTCGGCTGCTCGGAAGCTCGACCTGTCCACCTCCTGAGCTGCTCACAGGAGATTCCCACAAAGGAACAGACCTTTCCTTTCCAAATGTAAACTGAACCTGGGTTCGGTTCTGCATCCCTGATTCAAGTAATTACAGTTATTTCCCATGTTGCATTGCTTCTCTCCCAACATTTGTCACAACACCAACAACATTACATGGAATATAAAGATACATGGAATTGAATCTTGCTCAGGCTCGACGTTGATGCGAGTGTTTTACTCCTGTCATTGTAAAATGTAGAAAAGTGATTGAAGTCACATTTGCATTTAGGAAAACCTCCAGCCGACCCAAACTCCCTCCAGGGAACAAGAAGTTCCACGCTAGTTTGTTCGTCGACTTGTGGGAAGACAAAACGTAGCAGGAATTCCTCCCTTGAAGGAACCATCGTCCTGATGTTGTCACTTCAAGCCGTTTATCAGCGCTGAGTCCCACTGAACTCCAGTGGAGGCAGCAGGAGCAGCAGACTTGGTGCTGGAGGTCAGGATGGACCAGCGCTAACAGGTGGAGCGCGGCCTTGAACGGGCCGGCGCTCCCTAACTTCCTGTCAGATATGAAGGAATGAGTGTACAGATTCTCTCTTATCTTTCATCTCGTCAGTCTGTTAGCTTCCTCTTGTTCTTCCTCTGCAACAAATTGAGTCTGAACGAGCTCCAAATCATGTTCCGTCTCCTTCATTCTGCCTGGTAAACGATCATCAGCACAGATGCCCACGGCGCCGTCTGGCACTCGATCAAGAACTGTTGGCACTTCGTCTGCAGTGCTGTCATTATCCTGCGATGAAGAAGCTCTCCGTCACAACAGAACCGAGCCGGGGCGTTAGAGACAGAGGCGGTGATGTCACTCAGCAGGTCTCGAGTGAGTCTGAGAGGCTGCGACGCCTCTGAAGGCAACTTGAACTTGAGCTGCGTGATATCAGACACAGAAATCTAAATATAAGCCAAGAATGAGGTCACCCTCCTCACAGGGTTCCGTGGTGAGACGTTACTGCACCTTCAGACTCGTCACGCAGCGTTTAACCTGCTGTCACCGCGACACTCTTCAAACTCAAGAAAGCAAAAAGACGTAACAAAGACACTGACAGTCAGGTGCTCAGTGCTCCAGGGTCCCAGGAAACGAGGCACTCACAGAGACACCCCCTGGCTGTGCAGCACGGACGCCTGCTCAGAAGCTACGCTGCAGGCGGCCCACAGCACACCTGAACCAGCCACTTAGAGACAGCCCTCCTGGCTGGCCAGCAGCATTCCTCAGCCACACCTCCTCGCTCACGGTGACGCACACAAACACAAAACATACTTCATCTATCAAGTACAAGAAGTACCTGAGAGAGGCCAAATGGGCCGAACCATACCAGAGCTGTGGGGGGCGGCTCTGGTTCCCCAGGCCACCATCAGGGAGGAGTCCACCTCTCGGTGCAGCAGGTTTTTGTTGGCGGTGAACTGTGACGTCTCCGTTGATCCTGACACTGCAGCTCGCAGGTGCTTCTCTCACTTGGAGGCTGAGCTTGCGGAAGAGGACAGAGACTCTGACGAGGCAGAAACACCGAAGAGGTGAAAGAGAAAGAGAAGAAGCCAGTATGGCCGCCGAAGGAAGAGCACGTCTGTCTTGCTGACCTAGATGGTCTGTTTGTTCAGGTCATGTGACAGTTACCACCAATTGTACACAAGAGGAAGTAACTTTCTGATTTTCTGTGCTGTTTGAAGTACTTTCACTCCAATAAGACAGTAAACATGCAGAACCACACAGCAGTGGAACCACAAGAGGAACAGAGGACAGCTCTAAGAGGACACACGTCTGGAGGCGAGTGGCGTGTTTGTGCGGCTCACTGTGACGGATGGCGCCCACCATCACTCTGAGGCAGTGAAACGCCAAATGTCATGTTTGTCTGATTGTTTTGTGGGTTGTTGGGCAGATTTGACACTTGGAGATTGTAAACAGCTTCCAGAGACTTAATCTGCTGTTCGCCGTCAGGCTCCGTTAGCGTCTAGCTAAATGTACGTGGCTGGCTCTTTCTGCATTCGGGTCACAAAGAAGTGATGCAGGAGGGAAAATCGTCTTTCTAAGTACTTGAAAACACAATACATGCATGGTGAAGTACTGCTGAAGTACTAGGACCCAGTTAACCAACGACTTTAAATCAGTATTTGCTTTTGGAGGTTCTTTCGGAGGCTTGGTCGTCATATTTTCCTGTCCAAGTTTTACTGAGGGTAAATTCCAGTTTTCATTTCTTTGAGTGCAGACAGACAGACTAGAGAGAGACGTCCCAATAAAGGTTAGAGAGCCAGATTCAGAGACAGAAGCCGCTGGCCTTTTCATAAAACAGAGATATCAAACCACAGACGGAGAAACTCTGACACCCTCGGCTACATCATTAAATCTGAGTTATAAAAAGTTGATAATTAAAGACAGGTCTCGGAGGAAGGCGGGAGATAATTGGCTTCCTCTGCCACGACACTTCGACCCACTTAACTACCAATAACTTCATAAGGCAGCGAGTCATATGGAGAAATCACCGTTAACATCTTTGTCTTGTCATTTTCTGGAGTGTGTGTGTGTGTGTGAGAGAGAGAGAGAGAGAGAGATCGCCCGCTAAAACTGGCTTCACACACCATCCAGATCTCCACCTGCAGCAGAAACAGGTGGTGCTCTTAATAAAGCCGTCCCACGGCCTAATCTGCTGCTAAATTATGACTCAAGGGTTCCTTTCCTTTTTACTGAAGAGAGATTATTTAAGAGCCGAACTCTGAATCAATAGAGGGTGATCACGGGAAAACTAATAGCCCTTTTTTTTCCTAAATTATGAGTCATTTAAAATTTAAATGAAATTGGCAGCAACGATGCTGATTTCATTCTGAATTTGCTTTACGGCCACCAGTCTCTTTCCAGGTATGCATTTAAGTGTCAGAGCTGAGGAAGCTGAGGAGATACTAGTGTGTGTGTGTGTGTTTGGCACTGAAGCTTAACAACTGCCTGTAAAACACAGGAGAGATAAAACCAGCAGCTGGAGGCTTCACTCAGTCTGGGATTAATGCAGGAACAAAAAGGAGAAAATGGAGGCGCAAACACAGGGAAGAGGAGGGTGACGGAGGAAGGTCGCGGAGTCACGGACCAGCCGGAATCTGATGTGAACTCTTGTTATTAACAGTCAGAGTTCAGCGAACCCGTCGACGGTTCAGCAGCCCACCTCTGCTCCCCGGGCGCGCACGTGTGTGTGTGTGTGTGTGTGTGTGACAGAGATTACTGGTGTTTTTGTCTCTGTAAATCTCTGTAAATGAGCCTGTGCACTGTGTGGCTGTCTGTGTGGGGGGGCAAGGTCACTTTGGGGTGCTGTTATTGTCTTTTCTTGACACACACACACACACACACACACACTTTTCAGTCACATAACATTTGAGTGAGAGTCACATTTAATCCGTTCTTGTCAGCATCTCACTGTATCATGATGCTGCCGACTGTCACAGGAAGCAGCCTCGGATGTGTCCGGACTTCTGGGTAATGGAGTTTGGGGATTAATTTGTGTTTTTCCACGAGCAGAAATACTTTATTAAAATGTTACTACGTCATGTACTAGGGACGGGTTTTAGACACTAGGATACTTGCATCGGATGGCTGTTCTCAGCATGTCTATGGATACTGCAGCGTCCCTGTCCGAGAAACCATGAATAAATACAAATACATACAAATACAACACATGGAAGTATAAATACACAAAGGGAAAAGAACACGATTGTAGGTCAATCTGCATAAATGTACATTTGTTACTACAGGTGGATGAATATTGTCATCGTGGGTCAAACGCTGCACTGACATATTTGGGTCGGTGTGTGTGAGGGAATTCAGTTCAAACAACTTCAGTTCATCACAGGAACGTCTAGACTTGGAGATGAGGGAACCGCACGTTCTACCCTGAGACCTTATTTTGGGGTTCTAGCATTCATCCCATGAAGTACTAGCTTGTTGGGATCGGCTTGTACCTTCAAGGAAGTAATAATCATATATTTGTACCTCAGCAAGTTACTTCAGCAACAAACCAAGAGTTTAATTAAATGTCAAAGTTGGTGTTGAACTTTGGAGCACACACACACACACACACACACACACACACACACACACACACACACGAGCTTCCACTCACTCTGCCAGGAATCCTCCATTGTTCAGCTCTCTATTATTTATCTTTACAAATGAAAGTTCTTAACTTGAACAATTTACTGTCCACTGATGTGATGTCCTTCACGTCCTGTTGTCTGAATGTGGATTCGTTCCAGCCTCCCAGGGCAGCTGTCGCTCCTCCCCCTGCTCCTCCTCATGCTCCTCTTCACACTGCTCCTCCCCCTGCTCCTCCTCCCTCTGCTCCTCCTCATGCTCCTCCTCATGCTCCTCTTCACACTGCTCCTCCTCCCTCTGCTCCTCCTCATGCTCCTCTTCACACTGCTCCTCCTCCCTCTGCTCCTCCTCATGCTCCTCCTCCCTCTGCCTTGATCCATTTCTACTCCATCGGGATTGCTTACATCTATTTTCATCTCATCACTTTTCTTTAAAACAACAAAGGCTGGGATACCTGAAACAGCTCTTAGTATACTGCAGTCCAGTACTACACCGGGTACTTGAGTACTTCCTCAATGAGGAGGGGAAGTCTGAATTCTGTCACCCTGATACGACCCAGCCAGGCGGAGCCGTGGGAGCGGGGCCAAGACCTTACCTGAAACAGCTGAGAAGGAGATTTCAGTGTGTGCGTGTGTGCGTGTGTGTGTGCGTGCGTGCGTGCGTGCGTGCCTGCATGCATGCGCTTGGGTCAGTGCTGCTGTGTATTTTTAGAGCTGGCGGGCAACCATCAATAACCCCGACATTTTAAATCAGTCCTCAGCCATCGATCAGGCTTGCGTGCTGCCCAGGGCTCCAACCCACCATCCCCTCATTCGTCTTGCCACATTTCTCTGCTCTGACAGTCTGCCAACCTCCACTTACACACACACACACACACACACACGGGTTAAAGTTTACTGACCACAGGAAGCAGCAGGTGATTCACCCCAATGATCAAGTATTTTTCAGCCGTGTGACCGTCGAGAAGCGACTCGAGTGACTCGTTGAACCGACCCGTTACTTATCGATGCAACTGAATCCTGGTTTTCGACGCCACCTGCGCTTGAATCTTTGTCTGCAAAACCACTGTCAGTTTCTGATGAGGAGTTCAGACGAGTTTTCCAGTTGGACTTTTGCAAGCCTCCCACCTGGAGGTGAAGGTTCAGGCTTGTGCGTCTCCACCGCAGCAGCAGGGATGCTGACATGTGGGACTCATCGTCTTCCTTCTACTTTCCCTGACGAAGTTTTCATCTTCGATATTTAAAGCCAATTGTTTTACTTTGTAACCTGATTTCTTTCCAATGTTATAATTTTACATGATCAATTTATCTTCCATCTCAAGTTTTCCTTCAACACAGAATCTTTAATTTACTCTTTTCAAAACATTTAAATGTATTTCATGATGTCGGTCTTTTACTCCCTGCCACTGTTGCCTCTTTGTAGATAATGACTGTTATCAGAGTGTGTGTGTGTGTGTGTGTGTGTGAAGCACTTTATATTACATTGTATTTGTATTAGCGATGCAAATATTTGACTAAATGTTGTGAAATATTATGATGGAACACTTTTTGTTCAGTTCTTTGTATTAAAAGTGTTCATTTCAGTTTAATTAGTGTATCAGCAGTTAAAAATGCAGTTTTATGGAGTAAATCAGCGACAGCAGCTTGATCACGAGTGCATGAGCTCAACTTCAGGGACAAAACTTTCTTTTATCAACAAAAAATGAAGATTTCTGCGTTTGTCTACATATCAAGTGGCTTGAAATTCCATTAGCACCCCACATTTTATTTTGAAATTGCTTCAAGAAGGAACATTTTGTACAATGGCCTCTCCTGAGAGCATCATCATTAAACCGAGAGCGCTCGCAGTAATGAAAACTGCAGTTTCTCTTGTGTGTTGCAAGCGTGTCAGAGTGATCGAGGTCGTCCATGTCTTCTGTCTTTTGGTTTTTGTCGGACACTTTGAGGCAACTGTTGTACTCTGGAATGATCGCGATCGTACCGACACGTGACCATCCAGTGACCTGCTCAGAGAGGAACCTTTTTTCATGCAGATCAACAACCACGTTCTGACAGACTCACTTCAAACGTGCACTCACAAACTCACGTCTGGCCTTTTACAACGACAACAACAAACTTTAAGAATTGGCCCTTTTTCCCAAAAGATCTTTCGATGGTTTTCCACGTCCTGCCTCGATCGAAAAGAGCAGTTTTACGACCGGGATTCACTCAATAACGACCGCTGCTCCTCCTTCTCCTCTGCTCTTAGTGACATAAACAGGAACTAGAAATGAAAGTGACTTTGAACACTCACTCTCACACACACAAACTCACACTCACTCACACACACACACACACACACTCTCTCACTCACACACTCACAATCACACTCACTCACACACACACACACAATCACACTCACTCACTCTCTCACTCACAAACTCACACTCACTCTCACAATCACACACACACTCACACTCTCACAATCACACTCTCACTCACTCTCACACACACAAACTCACACACACACACTCACAATCACACTCACTCTCACACACACAAACTCACACTCACACACACAAACTCACACTCACACACACAAACTCACACTCACTCACACACACTCTCTCACACACACACACTCACACTCTCACAATCACACTCTCACTCACTCTCTCACACACAAACTCACACTCACTCACACACACTCACAATCACTCTCTCACTCACACACACTCACAATCACACTCTCACTCACTCTCTCACACACACAAACTCACACTCACTCACACACACACACACTCACAATCACACTCACTCACACACACACTCACTCTCACTCTCACAATCACACTCACTCACACACACACTCACTCTCACTCTCACAATCACACTCACTCACACACTCACTCTCACTCTCACTCACACACACACACACACACACACACACCCCTCGATCACAGCAGGGGTCACCACGTTCCTCGGGATATCAACCCTGAAACACACATCCAGTGAAAATGTAAATTCAGAGGCTCGTGGAAGGACGGCTCACATTTATCACAATTAAATGAAACGGTTGCAAAGTGAATTAATGTCTGTGCTCACATTTCCATTCCTCCTGAAAGAGAATTTAATCATCAGAGCAGGGGAGCCGTCGAGCGCTCAGTCGCTAAATAAAGAGTAAATTTCAAAGTGAATTTCAAATTTTCTTCAGCAATGATAGATGTTCTTTTAAAATGCATCACCACCTAAATCTCTCTCTCTCTCTCTCACACACCTGCCTGTGTTTGACATTTGAAGACGCAGGAGCTGTCAGACCCGGGACATTCACTGAAACTTTCATTCTGCTGTTTGTTTTCGGGCGTTTGCTAAAACCAAAGAACAATAATTCATCTTAATTTCCAATTCAGCTTCCCAGCATCACATGAAGCTCAACCACGACTCCAAGCAGACGAATCGGAGCCGTACGTCAGTGTGGCAGCTCGTTTCTGACCAGCAGGTTGTCACTGCAGCCATGCGGCTCGCCATGAATACCAACTGCTGAAGAGGTGTCGGACATTAAATTTTTAAGTGCCCCTGAGAGAGATTGCCCACTGATTTGAGTTCGTCTGGAAATAATGTGAAAAACTATATATTTTTTCTTTTAATTGATCCCAGAAGTGAGAGTCCGTAGCAGAGCTGGAGCTGATGCATGCAGATCAGCTCTCACCTGGTCCCGCTGAACCAAGTCCCAGGCGCAGCTTCTGAAATCCAAACTCAGTGCAGGGAAGAGCCTCAGATTGAAAAATTCATTCTGAGGGAATAAATTACAAATGCAAAAGAAGTCAAGAGGGTTTTAGCGTGCAGGCATCAGCCGATGCTGATGAACGAAGGAACTCAATCTCACCGACGCGATTCTGATCAGGGAAGAGAGGTGATGTCACTGCAGTGGCTAGCAGGGGTCACATGGCATTGGTGCGCCAGCGTTGAACTCGTGACCTCAGGACGCCAACACGCTAGTGAGCAGGCTAAACACCAGCGGCTAGCTAGCGTCCCACAGTTGGTGAGGGAGGCAGCACAGTTCCAATCAGACCTGTTATCAGGTGACAGGAGTTCTGGGTAACGGAGTTTGTATTCACAAGCAGAAATACTTCACTGATACCTTAAATCCACATACATTGAAATACAACACATGTAAATGTACTTCGATATCACAGCACAAAACTTGAAATACTTTCAAGTTAAACAGCGATTCAAGACATCTTCGTAGGAAAAGAGTTGCCATAAATGAGGTCGTCAGCCACACACTTCCCTTCTTTCACCACCAGGACTCACTTCTGCAGTTGTTCTGGGGACAGTAACACAAAATTAGAATAACGAGTTCAAATCTAATTTATTCTGAAAGTAACTTGTCCATCCAGTAACTCATCCCGCAGGTCTAATTCACTGGTCTTGCCAGGCTCAGACCCATCGGGTATTTAATGCTGTGTTGGTTGTTTATTACTTCAATCAGTTCATTTATTTGCAGGTAAGCAGCAGCAGAGAAGACGGATGGAACAATGGAGACCTGCGAACAATAGAAACAAACCCTCCTCATAAATTCCAATGCATTACAAATGTTTGGTAGACGAAGCTGGCTGCCTGAGCAAAGGTGTGTCAGAATACTAAACTGATCACCGCAACATCACCTGCAGCACACACACACACACACACACACACACACACACACACACAGGTGCAACACAAATCAATTAAATGAAAGCAACAACAGCAGCGGCACATCTTCTCCACACAAACACACGCAGACACACAAAAGGCCTCCATACGTCAGAGCGCTACCCTGTTAATGAATCACTGGAGGCTCCATGCCGGCACGTGGGAGCGTTGATCAATGGATCGATTCAGAAGGGAGGAGAGGAGAGACAGAGAGAGAGAGAGAGAGGGAGGGGAGAGAGAGAGATACTCATTCTCCAGGTATAATCCAGGTCTTCTTAATCCAGATGTGTGCTCAGTAATCCACCAACACTTTTAGTTTTGGACTAAAATCAAACCAGCAAGAATCCAACTAATTAGCTGGCACCATGGAGTGAGAGGCTTCATCGGAATGCTCAGCTGATCCAGACCGGCACTGCCGCAAGTGTTCTAGTTGGTTCCATCTCCAATCCAAGTGTGAGTGGGTTACTGGTCATTTGTGTGGTTAAAGTCGGGTTAGGTTTAGGTTTAGGTTTAGGCTTAAAACCACCCGGTGAGGGTTTAGGAAAGTTCATAGTTTGGGTTAAAATAAAACTAAATGATTAACGAGGGAGGCGATGTCCCGAGGAGTCGCTGACACCTGGTTACTGACTTCCTTCCTCTGTGCTGTGACATCATCAAAGTCTATGGAGACTCAATGGCCTTGGAAGCAAAAAAATGGATTGTGATGATTTGATGAATTTCTCATTCCCAGCGTCGGAGGAACCCCGAGTGGCGGAAGGTCTGACGGAGAGGTAAACAGGACACGAGGTTCTCCTGGAAGTTTTGCGTTTCAGTTTGCTGGTATCCAGGCCACACATATCCCAGAAATCTCTTCCACCACCTTGAATTCCAGTTACCTGGAAACAAACATTCACAATTTATCAAAATGTTTTTCGCTCCCTGTCACCCTCTCACTCGCTGCTGGCTTCTTTTCTTCTCTTCTGTCTTTATCCCACTTTATTGCTCCTTTCTCCACCTTGAGGTTGTTGAAGGGTTTGACGCTAAGAGGGATCAGGCTGCCAGAGGAATATGTGCCCTCTTAACTAAATCCCCAAAACATGGCGTCTGTGCTGCAGGAGAGCTCCGAATGAACGCTGTGAATGGCGAGTGTGGAAAAGGCAAAGTAACAAAAGGCACATTGTTGCTCCGCTAAATTGCCGGTGTCAAAGACCCACAGTTTTTATCTGGTAAAGAGAAGTTTTCCACGTCTGATCTTTCATCTCTTTGCTCCCGCTTGCATCATCGGGTGCAGGATTTCATGCACGACAACCAACCTCGGACGGATGCCGGCGCAGCCACGATAGCCATCGGATCAGGTTTGAACGAGTGTTAAGTGTTTCTGGGGTGTAATAAATGAGCCTGTCGCAGGTTAGAGACTCCGACTGAGGCTCCGTGAGCTTTTGTCAAATGAGCTGTTTCAGTGACAGGTGTTACGCTCTGATGCGTCATCCATCAGAATAATCCTGGCTGAGGCGCCGGGAAATGCGGCATCAAGCCAGAGAGAAATGCTACTTAAAATAGAGATTAAGGCAGAAAAACATTAACAATCATGCCCTTATTTCTTCCCTCTCCTCCCACCGCGCCTCCCTCATTGTTCCCTGCTCCTGTTGCTTCTATAATCCAGTGAGGATCAAGAAAACATGTATTTCTATGAATTATGGAGCATCTTCCATCTTTCATGCTTCCTCCCGTCACTGCTGTCCTCCCCAGTCTTCCACTCCTTAAGGAGGACGAATCGCGTTTCCTTCTGCTGCTTTTCCTCTGGTTGTGTCACAGAAACAGAAGCTCATTTGTGCCACAGGGGTTCCTTTGTCACTTACCTCCTCCGTCTCCTCTCCACTGCAACATCATCGCCGCCATCATCTAACAAGGTGAGAAATGATGACTGGAGCTCTGTAACAAACGGAGAGAAGTTTCAGGAGAGGAATGTCCGTCATTAAGACTTTAACCTCCTGCTGCCTCAGAGGCCCCACACTGCTGACCCAGCACTGTGGGAGTGTGTGTGTGTGTGTGTGTGTGTGTGTGTGTGTGTTTTGGATGATGCCCTACTGTCCGCCGCCATCCTCATATATCACTCAGTCTGATGCAACTCACACACACTTTTTGCGTACAAGATCAAACAGTCTTATCCTCACACACATCTCTTGCTCTCTCTCTCTCTCTCACACACACAGACACACACACACACACACTGATGCCAGGCAGTAAGTCAGGAATCATGTGGTTTAATTAATTACCGTCTAAAAGTGACCAAGGTCAGAGTGCTGCTCAGCTGGACGGCGTTCCACAGGTTATGGCCTTCCCGTCCGATGCCTCGGAAGCTGTCAGCTGTCGGGGAAGGTAAAGAAAGAGCACCTTAAGCCCCCAAGTACATATGGAGCCAACTGTTGAACCACTGTCACTTTGGAAAAGCCAGCAGTGAATGTGGCCGATCACGGTGGAGTTTGTTTGTGTTGAAATAAAAGCAGGAGTCACATAATGACACTGGCGCACAAAGACACGTCGCGTCGATCCTTTACAGGAGGCTCCTCTGTGCCTGCGTGCGTATTCCACTTCCTGGTCCCTTGGAGCCAGGTACTATGCTGACGACACGCTGCTCTACCTCCCTGTGAGACCCAGCAGCTCCAGAGGGTCGACTACCTGAGCGGCGTGACGCTAACAGCTCGTTGTGGGGCTGCAGGAAGAGCTGCTGATCATCTTCATCACAGCCACAAACACACTCTTCCTCAGACGTCTGCAGTGCTGTCATGTGCTCTGCTGCTGTCACGTTTCATAGCCTTCTGGTCTACTGATTGTGATCTGACTGTTTGTGCTCTATGCAGGACTGGCGGGCTAAACGTGGGTGGGGAGTGTGCAGACTGCTGAGGCGCCCTTGAGCAAGGCCCTTAACCACGACCGCTGCAGTGGAGCTGCTGAGTGGCAGCAGATCAGACTGAAGTTGCTGAGCAGCCTGGGGGCGAGCGACGGTGTTCCTCTCAGTCACAGCCCTGAATAACTAACGTCTGAATAGCTTTTCTTCCTGAACACAGCTGTGAGTCGCGAACGCCAGTGACACGAGCTTGAGGTTAATCCCTCGGTGAAACATTAATTTAGGATTTACCTGTGAGGGAAAAAACTGTAAAAGTTGATTTTACTTTTGGCTTCATGACACTGGTCATTGCGAGAGATGCATGAGTTTGGAGAATATCTGATTGTGAATGTTTTCGCTGGTGTCCAGTATGATTTCTGTTAATGTTAATGTTTACGTGATTGCACTCGTTCTCACTGGGACGATAATCGTGTGATTCACGGAGCTCCGTATCAAACAAAGATGCTGTATTAAGTGTAGTCGTAGGTGAGTACATTCTGCTGCACTTGCCTGGTAGAACGATGGTATTCTGACACAAAGTTGGGTTCTGGCAAATATTCCTGTGATTCGGACTGAGCAGAGGACCGTCATGTGACACTGAGGGAGGAGAGAGAAATCTGAGGCTTGCGACCCCTGAAGGGTTAATTTGCTGTTGTACACTTTGTTTTAAATTCAATTCAAAGTGGCTATAAAAAGTCTTCAACTGAAGGAACCTCGTCTCCACGTTTGTCTGTCCTGACGCCTGCTCGCTGATCCGTTCTCTTGTTTTTGGAGTGGAAGAAGTCAGTTGATTAATTATCATCAATCCAGCCAATCAAAGAGTCTCTGTTCAATCAAGATGGATGATTTCTCTAACGGCAGCCTGAAAGCTCACCAGTCAGGGTTCAAGTGTTTGAGATGCATGAGAGACAAATCCCGGCTGTCGTGGACGAGTGCAGCCAGACGGGCAGCGAGGCTTTAATTAGTTCAACTGTCACAAAGCCATTCGGGCCACAAAGTTCACGTAGAGGCCCACAAAGCAGAGAACCTCTTTGAGGGTCGTTAACAGCGACTCTCAGACGGAGAGAACGTTACCTTTTGACATCGGTTAGAACGAAACGGAAAAGTTCTAATTGGTTTGGATTACATCTCGAGTTCAGTGGGTCAGTTTTATTCATTTGTGCCCTTTAAGAGGAACATTTACTTCAGTTTGTCGTTCTGCGTGTACATCGCCATCCTTTCTGAAACCCGATCGTTTCGATACTTTCATCTGTACATTTATGTACGTAGATCTCTGGCACGGTCGCGCCCACCGGAGCCCCCGAATCAGGGATGTTCTGAACGGTTAAACTCTGATTGAGCTCGGTTGAGCTCTGGTACACAAAGCAGCCGTCAAGCGGTCCCCTGCTCTGACTCAGCAGTGACAGCCCCCTGCAGGTCGGCCAAAGGAGCTTCAGAATTTCTTCCTGAAGTTGAATGTCTTCAACCGGTGCAAAAAATGCAGGGAAATGAAAATCTAATTAAATTGCACAAACAACTTGCTTCATGTTGTGAACACGACTTTGGACTCGGATATTTAACAGGAGATGCTGAAACGAGACGGAGCGCCAGGGATCAAGAGCCCTGAGCTCAGGAGGAGAGACGGGGGAGCAAAGCAGCTCCTCATTTCACATTTAGAGTTTGTAAGAGCAGAGCTGTCGGTGGAGCCAACTGGAATATTTCTGCTGTTCCTCAGTTGGAGGCTTCTGAATGCCTTGGGAGTTTAAATAAAGCTGACCTCAGAGGATCCTGTGTCTCCGTGTCTTGGGTTTTTTAAAGAGGGTGCCAGGCAGTGGAATCTAATTAATATCAGCAGTTTAACAAGGTCACGCCACTATTCTGGGTATGAAAGAGTCGGAAAAGTCAAACATTGTGTGGCCAGGGGGCTTTCATTCAGATGGGCTCTACTGTGCTGCCTTTGTCAACTGTTCCAAAGTGACTATGAATATCTGCAGTATATCAAATTAATGTAATTACTGTTGAACATCTGAGCCAAAACAAACGCCCGTCAGAGGTGATCGCTGGAAGCAGGCCTCAAGCGGAGAAACATGGAGAGCTTTTCAACACATTCAATAGACTCAGGATGTCTAACAGAGAACGGCTCATGAAATGTGGCCCTCGTGCTCCGTGCAGGGGAGTTCTGGGGTCAGCGTCAGCAGACGGACCGGCCCACGAGAGCCCCTCCGCTGGGTTCTCCCTCCACAGAGGCAGAGGCCTGCTGTGAGTAAATGTAGGAAAGACACAATGGAAGCTGCTGCAGGAGTTGGAAATATTGAAAAACTTAAGCAGTGCCCAGAAACCATGAAGGAATATCAGGGCAGGCTCTCCGCCCCCGGACCCGAAGGCTCCAGGCTGAGCTGGATCCAGCCGCAGTGACCAACAGGTCTCGTACAGATTCTGCTCACATGCAGTAATTGTAAAGTTTTTATGGCCACTATTCAAAATGTCACTCAGAGAAAAGACACAGATGAGGCCGCTGGATCAAAGAAACACCCTGTCTATCGAGGGTAGACGAGGGCGTGTCCTAAAAAGTGCATTTGCTCTTCTTTTTTTTTTTGAAAAAGTAAAAACCGCCTGAAGCAAACGTAAAACTTTTTGGCAAAGAAAGAAATCGGTTTCTTCTCTTCAGCTTGCGCGTGGAACAGGCTTCCTCGTTCTGGCAGAGTAAGTTTGGTTTGGAACTTTTCATTTTTCCTGCAACTCTCCCCAGTTCCCCTCCGCCAGGAGGCAGCCTGAATGACCAGAGGAGGCGCTAGCACCAGCGCAGGACGCGGGGAACCCACACAGCGTTCTGCGTTGGTCGAGAACACGACAGACTGTTGCAGACCAGATTGGTGACATGCGCTGTTGTAGGAGGCGTGGCCGTAGCCTCCCCTGGCTGTAACACATGACTCATTCCACAGTCTGAATTCAGTATGAGAACATTTGGAAAGTCTGGACGTGTCACATGACAAAATGACTCACCCACATTCAAGTTAGCAGAGGGCTAACAGGAAGTAGGCGGCTCCACCAGTGGAGGCAGTGGGGCCAGTGCGTGTCCTCGCCACGGCACCAACGCCATCAGCTTTTACCGCTTGACTTCATTCGTGTCCTGTTTCTTCTGCGATGGTTCGGCGTGCGTTTGTCTCCAGGTCTGTGACATTTTACTGATTTCAGACTCCTCAGTTTATTCAGCCTCTTGTAAAGCACTTTGAATTTGAAAGGCTTTGTCTGAAAGGTGCTGTGTGAATGAAGCTCGACCGATTGATCCAGGAGCCACTGGAGCTTCCTCCAACATGGCCATGTTTGTCACCGCAGGAAGAGAGGGGCTGACGCCGCGACTCCACTAACTAACAAACAAAGTGTCACCGCATGTGAGCTTTGATGAGAGTGACACTGGAGTGACTGGAGTCAGACTGGAGCATCACTCCACCAGCGCGTTGGCTGTTTGATGATTGTGTACGTGACCTTTCAGAGAACTCCTCAGGGGCCAGACTGCTGCCTCATGCTGCTAAAACCCACTTTGCTGCTGTAAGATGAAAGTGCTGCTTGTTCAAAGCTGCATGAGGCGCTGCTGAAGCTGATTAAAGAACCGCAAGAACACAACAGAACCTTTGTCTACAATGTGGACATGATGGCTGGGACAGAGAGAAAGACAGACGTGTGTAGGTATGTGTGTCGATGTATAGACAGAAGAGTGGATGTAGACAGAACAGGTAGACGACATATCGAGGGCTGCTGGAGGCGGGATCGTGGTGGATCCCACCGGGGGGGCATGGCCCCGGGTCGAGGTGCTGCTCTGCTCTCAGGTTTTATCCCGGTTGCTTCATTACTCGTCTGTCTGCTCAGCAGCAGCGCGACAGAGATTCCCCAGTCAACAGCAGCAGACGTGGACTCCTCATTTCGTCACAACTGAAATCCTGCACAGCATCAACAGGAAGCTCAAGCTCAGGACAGCAACTGGTTTGAGTCCTGACAGAGTGATGACTCTGACGTACCATCGCAAAATGATGAATGCACCCGCGTCAACACAAAACTACAGTTGATTTCCTGCTGCTGGGGCTTCTTTACAGGCTGGGATTCCAAACGAAAGGACGACCACGGAGCTGACGGCGGACCGGCCGCTCCTGAGCGAACACGGAGCCACGACTTGCTCTTAAAGCTCCTAAATACTCAACAAATCCCCACCAGTCGTCCTCCGACCTTATAAAGCTGCACACACTCAGGCAGACATGAGCAAGTTGACACAAATCAATTCACGTCACAGATTTGAGAAAAATACAAACTTCTCCAATCAAACTGCAGGGCCATCTGTCAATCATCTCAACTTCACTCTCCTGTTCGCTTGAGGAGAACTCAGCAGTGGGAAAGACAAACAAGAACACTGTTGTCCTGTGGGATCCAGGTCCAGGTCAGTGTGTGTGTGTGTGTGTGTGTGTGTGTGTAGGATTCTGCATCACTGTACATGTGTGAAGAGTAAAAAGTCATCCAATATTTATGCTTTTGTGAGATCAGAGCTTGCTGAGTGTCACATTGGAATGTTTGCAACTGTGTGTTTGTAGAAGACATCTATGAGTGTGTGTGTGTGTGTGTGTGTGTGTGTGTGTGTGTGTGTGTGTGAGGTCAGTATAAGGCTGACAGGTTGTGCACTGTTGCAAGGTCACAGAGGAAATACAGCTGGGAATCAGTGGATGGATGAAGGAAGCTCAGGAGGCAGTCGTGTGTGTGTGTGTGTGTGTGTATGTGTGTGTGTGTGTGTGTGTAGAACCTCGCTGTGGACGAGGACACTTTGAAAGACGTGCAGTCACAGCAGTCGGTTGCTGCCAAAGAGGAGAGGTGCCATGTTGTTTTACATCAGCAGAACCGCGGGTGTGGAGGGAGAACGGCTGGACAAGAACATTTTATATTTCTCTCTTTGCATCGATACACATATTTTTTCTAACCATGTTTTGTTGTGAATAATACACACGTCCTGACCTGACGGCACCATATTAGATGTTTGATAATGAGTCAGATCCAGTCAGGATGGAGCCTGATGTTGTGCATCCTTGAGAAACCAGCAGAACTTTATCGGTCCCGCTGAGGACATCAGAGCTCATCCTCATCGACCACAAATCACAACAGGACCAACTGCAATTCTCAAGTCACAGGAAAGGGCCTGTGTGTGTGTGTGTGTGTGTGTGTTGAAGGCAAATTGTTGCATTGCTTTGTGCCGCAGAGACGCCAACCAGCCATCGAGAGACTTAAGACATCTATACTTGATTCACATCCACATAAACCATGAAGATGTAAAATTTAGCATTCACTCCAAGATCAGGAATCGTAGCGCAGCCTCAGTCCAGCTGAATCCCATCAGCAGGCTACAGTCCCTCACTGATGCTGCATTAGTGGGGGAGTAATCGGATTACTATTGGCTGTAATTAGTAATGTAATGTGCAAGGATTGAAAGTCCTTTAATAACGAGTTCCTCCAGAACATCAAGACCTGCTGCTTGCATGAAACCAGGCTGATTCCAGGCATCCCAGAACAGAAGCTCGCGCCACCATCGCGGCGCCAGAGTACCAGTATGTTGAACTTTGTTCATGCAGGTGATCGGGAGAGGGAGGTAATGTCGGGTGTTAGGTAGGTTGAAGACCAGCTGGCAGTGGTGCTACGGTTGTGCCGCAAATGCCTGATGGCTGTGGCGTCCAGCCAGGAGGACGCCACAGTGGTCCAGACGGGTCACGAGCACCATGTGACCCAGAGACGACAAGGGGGACGTAAGCAAAAGGAACATACTGGGTCTGTCCTTCAATGTACTTCATTGTGTGTGTGTGTGTGTGTGTGTGTGTTTGGCCTCCCTCAGGCTGTATCCATCACCTGTACAGAGAAAAAGCCTTGTCAACATGATTTATTTTTATTTGTCAAAGGTGAAACTGCCCTGTGCAGTGCCTGCGTGTGTGTGTGTGTGCCTGCGTGTGTGTGTGTGTGTGTGTGCGTGCATGCGCGCCTGTGGGTGCTTGTGCGTGTGTGTGTGGGTAAACATGTAAACATTTCGGATGCTGGAACTCTTGGTTTCTTGACTGTTTTCCCGCTCTGCTACTTTGACAGTCGTATTCTTCGGCGTCCTGACAGCTAATTTAACTGGACATAAATCCACGCCGTGATATTCTGCTGACACTGTTCTTCCAGCGGATTCTCGCCCTTTTAATCAGAAGTGAGATACATGACTTTTAATGCAGCGAAGCTGGTGACCTTTTGTTTACAGAGCGTTGTTCTCGCCACTCAGCCGTCTGGCGAGTGGCAGCGCGCTGCAGACACAAACAGGTTTTTAATTGACTTCCATGTTATCAGGACCTGAAGAAAAGCTGGTGTTTGTTCTTGTTAACGATGTAAGAATGCAATGTTTTCTTGGCTCTGAGCTCAAGACTGTTATTTCTGATGTCAAAAAGACTGAAGCTGTGAGCCTGATCCTGTAATCACACATCCTGACTGTCGTTGACTGAGCGATCGCATCAAGAAGAACGTGTTTCACTGCAGTGTCAAATCAGTTCATACTTGGATCATCAAATGATCACATCAGAGCCTTCGCCGCGCTGGCCCAGCGTCTCTACTTGGGTTCACTCTCAAACTCCACATCCGTTAACAGCACCTATGTGGGCATGTGGTCAAACACTATTTGAGCACGAGCAAATCTCAAAAATGCATTTTAGTGGCAGAATGAAAAAGGACCTTTGTCTCTGTGGTACGTGAGCAGCACGATAATGGAAGATTCTGAAACAAAGTCGGTCTCATTCAGGACGAGGTCAGTCGCCAGCATCCACGCTCACAGACGACGGCTGAGGGGAAAATCACCTCCAACAGACCAGAAAGTTCATGTAAAACTCCACTAACTTGGTCGCAGTCCCTCAAACACGACTGTGCAGGCACCTTCCTTTTTGGAGGATATTGATAATGTGCTCAAAAACGGCAGGATATTGTTTATGTGCAGGAATGTGCCTGCAGGTTATCACAAAGGCAGCATCCTGACTGTAGGTTTGCTGCATATTCAGAGCTCACGGACTTGAGAGGAAGCAGAGAATGAAAGCGGCGGTGTGGGATGAACAAAAAAGGGGGAAATGGAAAATGCAGGTGTTTGTTGCATCTGGCTCATTTCACCTCAAATGCATCAATATAACATGGACGAGTCCTCAGCTGTGAGAGACAAAGAGGGTTTACGTGAGAGGAAGTAAAAAGCGTCTGAGGCACAGCAACGTAGCTTGACAGGATTCTCGGTTTGTTGCAGCTTCGCTTTCATGCCACAGGAAAGAGACGAGGTAGTGATGTTGCTTTTCACACCACTGTTTGTTGGCAAATTATTATTTTATATATGTGGCTTGTGTGTTTTAACATTTTCCGTCTCACATTCTCTCTGCAGGCTGAAAAAATAATGATTTGATGGAGTGCAGGAGAAGCAGAAAGATGCTGTGCAAACACAAAAGAGATGTAAGACAGCTGAAGAGAAGATGGAGTTTCTGAGGGGAAGTGCTGAAACGCCCCCAGGCAAAACTTCTCCGCGCCGTCTCTCCATTCTGTCCTCTGCATCCTACATAACTTAAAAGTCATCACTCGGCGTCCGAGGCTTCGCTGTGACGACAATGTGACGAACAGCGACGACGGCCGCCGAGAGAAACCAGCGTGTGCCAGAGCTTCTGACTGGCAACAAATATCGTCACCTATCTCACACAAGGAGGATTTCTATAAAAACTTCTGTACGCTTCAAGTTTGGTTCAAAACCACGATGTTTCCCTCACCAGGGCTTCAGCCACTTCAGCTGAACAAACTGGAAAATGAACCCCTGAAATCTTGAGGCACGTTCACTGAGAACCCCTAGACAGTCAAAGTAAAGCTGTTCTGGGCCTCAAGGCATGATCAGTCCCCACTGAACGGAGGAGCAGCTGGACCACAGGGGGCGCCGCAGCATCAAGACTGGGCTGATCCAGGTTCAGGTTTCACCACAGTAACAGAGGCGATGAGTATTTGACTTGTGTGTTTTCCCATTTTGGGACTGGTTTGGAAAGTTAGGACACAGAATAAATTAAAACACAAATACATCGGTGGAAGCGTGACGGAGGCGAAGCACACGGGCAGATCAACACGGTGACACCAGGAGGTCAGACAGGATGGAAGGCAGATGGTCTTCTGTCATGTGGTTGATGTGGTTTGGAGCGCCACCTGGTGGCAGCTCCCGCAGAATGATGCAAACACACTGAAAGAAGAGAAATGAACCTCCAAGCAAGAAACTGTCTCAGGACAAAAGTGTTCACCTGCAGCTACTGTTCAGTCCTGGAAAACTACAGTACAAGAAGCAACAAGCGTGTGTGTGTGTGTGTGTGTGTGTGTGTGTGTGTGTGTGTGTGTGAGAGGGATTTAGGGTAAGTAGAGAGAGAGAGAGAAAAAATGCCAGTTTGCATGGTTGAAGGTGACTGAGACAGTTTTAGCCTCAGGACATAATTTCCCTGACGCAAAGTCTGTCCACTGCTGTGTAGAAGGTTGATGTGTTTAGTTGTAGAAGTAAACACACACACACACACACACACACACACACACACACACACACACACAGCTTTCTCTAGGGTTGTTTAAAAAGTATGAAATCAGTGTTGTCTTACACCGCTTCTGTCAAATGTCACAGGAGTCTTGTCAGTGCTGAACAGTGCATATATGTACACACACACACACACACACCAAATCAGGGTAAAACTGATGCAGAGAAGACACACCATTTCTTACGAGCGAACAATCTCATGATCAGCCACACACACACACACACACACACACACACACACACACACACGCGCGCACACACACTCTCAGCTGTGATGTGTCCCACTTTTTAGTTTAACGCTGGCGTCTCTCCAACAGACAGGAAACACACGACAGTTGCCCATGAACATGAAAGCGCTCTTCATCAAAGACACACACGACATCTTAAAGTGATACTTCACCCAGAAAGAGTATTTTTACTTCCAAGTACTCAGTAAAAGGACTCTTGAGCTCACAAAGATGTTTTTTCCCTCCTGTCACTTCGTAGTGACTCAAGAGTCACTGACGAACAACAACAGCCAAACTGTCCCAATCAGCTGCTGACAAACTCTCGTCCTCTTCATCGTCCACGAATCCACAACCTGGTTCGCTTCACGGTGAACAGAAGCTTCGCCACTCGTGTTTTACCTTCAACCGTCACTGCTGAGTCCATCCCCACCTGAGGGACACCTGGTGGCTCCACGGGTCTCCCTCCTGAGAACAGAACCATTCTTGTCTACTTTCCTCTCTCTTTTCTCTTCAGTCTTTTTGTTGTATTTTGTGTCTCCATTTGTGTCTCTCTCTCTCTCACACACACACACACACACACACTCTTGTAATTATTTCCACTACAATGATTGAGCCAGTTGATTAAAAAGGGTCATGTGGGAGCCGTTTCCCTGCTAACAGCGTCTCAGTTCTCCGCGAC
Organism: Aulostomus chinensis; assembly: GCF_037954235.1. NCBI lineage: Eukaryota > Metazoa > Chordata > Actinopteri > Syngnathiformes > Aulostomidae > Aulostomus > Aulostomus chinensis. The sequence goes on from NC_141335.1 coordinate 1,310,320, forward strand.
GAGTAAACACACACTCAGAGGCATCGCCACGCTCCTCAGACTGCTGAGAAGATCCAGCAAATTTTTGAGGAATGTCAGACATCTTTGTTCACGTAGTCTCATGACATGTGGACGTGACCTCGGCGCTGCTTCTTGTTCTGGCTTCAGACAGTTGGACGAAAGTGCCGGACGGCCGCTGAGCCTGCGAAACTGCGAGGCGAAGCTGCAGGCGACGACGCGCAACGCCTGGCAAACACAGCAGATGATCGCACCGATCCAGGGTTTTGATTCTGTGTTTTTGTGTGTAGCCTGATTATTAAGAGAGTTTATATATCTATATATATCTATATATCTAGATATATCTATATATATCTAGATATATATATCTAGATATATATATATATATCTAGATATATATATATATATATATCTACACATGCCATAGCGCCTCCTGGAGGCTCCGCTGCTGCTCAGCGATGGTGCCTCCTGATACACAAAATACTTTCGAGATATCATCAGTGCAGGCTGTTACTTCACTAGAGTACTTTTGCAGTGTGGTACTGTTACTTCAGTACAGACCCAGCCACACTGCTGGGGGTGGGGGGTTCGTTGCCAGAGCAGCGCTGATCTCAAGCATGAACAGTTCCATGCAAGTGGCGACAGCGGAGCTGAACAGCAGCAGCCTGCTCACTGACTCAGAGTCAGTTTTTCTTTACATGAGTTTCATTACATCAGTGTTTGTCTAATGCAAATTAAGCAGCATCATTTTCTCCTCCGCTGCCTTCAACTGCCGTTACACTGGTTTGGTTATTAAAACCTTTATGATTATCATGTGATCGCTGATGCAACCACACAAAGGAACCTGATGTGCAGCTGATGAGGAGATTCAGACTATGCTGCCGGGCCCGGGATCACCTGAAGACCGTGTGAGAACATCAAGATTCGGGTTCTCTTTCCCCTGCGTTGACATTTTAAAACAGGAGTCTCAGTCACAGCCCCTCCAACAACGACGTACCACAGAAAACTGGGGCTGTTCTCAAAATTCAAATCAACTTCAGTCCCGTAAAACCAAAATAACCAATATAAAGTTCTTACCAACCACTTTCAGCCAATGAGGTCCTGACTTCCGCCTGTCAATCATCTTCGGCTGTGTCAGAACAAGACTAGAGAGGAGTGTTTCTGGGGGCGGGGCCTCACTGTTTCCTGCATGGAAACACAGTGATTCAGGTTCAAATTGATCATGTCTACCAAAGCAGAACGAGGTGTCAGGCACACGCTGTGGTTGTTCTGTTGATTCTTGCCGTTGTTTGTTGTCCATGTTTTAACTTTCAAACGCGACGGTGGATGATGTTTGTGTCTGGTCATCGGTGATGTGGCACATGTTGTTCTGTCCGGCAACACAATTAAAAAAAAGGATCATATTTTACGGAGACAATACGACGATATCAGTTACAGTCAAAGTTAGACACTGTGGAAACCCTGCTGGAGGCGGCTGTAGCTCCGCTGTGGGAGCGTCACCGTAGCTCTGGCTCCCAACCAAACGCAGACTCAAGAGTATTTCCAGACTCTGTGGTGGGCTGCTGAGAACAGTCCTATGTCATTGATTGTAATATTAATACATAAGCGACCACACAGTATGAGTCAAACTGTGGTGCAATACTGTGTTAATTATATAAGCCTGCAGTAACACGCTGGGCTCAGCTCCCTGTCGCTGAGCATGTGTTGCATCTTGAATGGAGCCTCTTGCTGCTAATATTTCCACCCACTGACTGGAATATTTCAAGAGGCAGGGACTGAAGTACCATAAATAATGTACTGTGAACAACAGAAACAGGGAGCCAGGATGAAGACCGACAGAACAACAGAAGAAGAGAGACTGCCGTCAGATTCTTGTGTCCTGATGAGTGACAGTATTTGGAAGTACACAGTACCAGGAACAGCAGATGAAATGAGTTTGAAGTAGTTTTCCTGCTGTGAGTCCAAAACAGTACCACACTGATACAGACACTCGAAATATATAAGCACAGACACGCACACACTCACACACAAACCCAGAGACACATAAATTAACACACACATTAACAGAGAAACACAAACACACATTAACACACACACACACATATATTTACCACAAGAGCTGACAGCACAAAGAGAGAGGATAAGGGCTGCTGGGGAATGGACTTGGTACAATTAACAGTGTTGAATGTACTCCTACTCCTACTACTACTACTACTACTACTACTACTCAGAGTGTAAAGACTTGTGGATGATCCATGTATGTGTGATGTAACGTGGAAGACAGTCGACTCTGTCCAGAAAACTCCTGTCAGTCAAAAAACTGGACGTTAATAAAAACGAGTTTATTCATTGGAGAATGAATTCGTTGGACAGGTCGAGTGTTCTGTTGTTCTTGAGCAGAAAACAAAAGCTCGGGATGAAATCAGTCCAGGAAATTCAAATGAAATATAGAAGTTGCATTCAATTAAACATAAATAATTGATTGTTATCGATTCAGAAATCGGTTTCATTTTTAAATGAATGCTTCATAAATTCAGGGTGTATTGATTTGTAGAAGTTTGATTTGTAGAAGTTTGATTTGTAGAAGTTAGATTTTCTTTGTAGATGTACATCAGGGGCTGATTTACATAACGATCACAACAGAAATCGATGGATGCATTGCGTCTCTGACACCGAGGAGCGGCCCTCCTGCTCGGCTCGCTCTCTGACGCCAGACTGGCTCCCGTCAGCGCAAGAACGCTGCCGCCATTTTATATTTCAACCTATCTATGAGTATGATGTCACTGTTTCCCAGGAAGAATGTGATACATGACAACATGTCTGCTAGGAGCAAAGGCAGTCATACCTGTTGCGTGTCTAAACAGAGATGAAGGCCAAGCTAAGAGGCGAGCTGGAGACCGACGAGACGGCGTTTTGAGTCCTGCTAAACATTAAAACATCAACTTTGATCCACGCAGGATGTAATTAAGGTTGTTTTCCACCTAAATTTTACAAGAACTGTTGTCAAAGTATGACACATACCCGACAAGTAAATGCTAACTTTGCATCCTGGCAACTGGAGTTTTTCTCCATCAAATGTTGGAGGAAAGCAAATTAAAAGCGTCTGTGGTGAGTTTGGCTCTAAATTTGAGCACCAGCATTTTACGGCCTAGCAAATACAATCAATACAAATGTTTCCCCTGGACCTAAAAAACAGGATCTGGGTGGCATTTAATTCTGACCAAAACACATTTGCAGTCTCCAATGAGTCATAACGTGATCACGAGGAGACAGATGGTTCATCTTTCAGGCTCTCTCATTTTAGCACCCAGCAAGTGAGGCGGTGAGGATGTGAGAAGATGATGCGTCTCCCTGGCTGAGCTCACCGACTTCCCACACATCAGTGACACCAATATCATGAACTAGCTTCGCCCCCTCGGACCGCTTTGCCTCCAAACGGCGGCAATGAACAGCAGATCCTCGAGATGATGCAGCAGCCGATGCCAGTAAAAACTGAGTACTGAGTAAAGACATATCATCGAGGTAGAACTGCAATCAACTTGTATCAAGTCAACTTATAATACTTCCCCAAAAGTGTATTTTACCTTTCAAGCACTACTTAGTAGGAGTCTTGAGCTCAAAAAGATATTTTTTCCCCTCCTTCATTACTTTTAGGTGACTCCAGAATGCAGGAAGAGCCAACCACGTATATTTAGCTTGATGCTAACAGAGACTGATGGCTAACAACACTACACTGTCCAAAACAATGTCACTGAAGACACAAGGAAGTCATGCAGACAACATGTGTTTTTTGGGTAAAGTACTGCTTCAAGGTTGAGAATGTCTGAGAAAAGTTCTGGTTGAGTAGGCGTCACATGACACGACAATCTAAAAGTGAATGGAGCAGGTTATGTAGTGTGTGGTTCCGTCAGTAGGTGGCAGTATAAACAACATTATGACGTCTGTGACAGACAGAGTAGAAGAAGAAAACCAGGGCCCACAGCAGGTGGGTCTGTTCTGGTCTGCAGACGTCGAGCAGGTGAGTATGGAGGGGGTTCTGGAGGAGGGACTGTCAGTGGGACCAGTTCTCTGGTACCAGCTGGTGTTGGACGTGCTGCTCCACTGAGAGAACAACCAGGAAGAAAGGAGGTGTCTCCATCTCTGGTTTAATGATGTCGTCTTTCAAAAGGAAATAAAAACACCTCAAGTGAGTACAAAAACTTAGCTGTGAATTTGAAGAAGTTTTTGTTTCCATAAAAAACAAAATGTGCTTCAGAATCCAGATTCTATCTTGTAGCGTGTAGAGAGCTGGACGGGGGGGGGGGGGGGGGGTTGGAGTTGCATTCATCAGGAATAGAGAGTTGAGAGATGGGGGTCTGGCTTCCATCAGGGATGAAACCCTGCTGTTGACTGGGAGAGTCCTTGAGAGTCGGAGCGTGACAGAGACGGTCGGATTGCAATCGAATCCTGGTTTGACATTAACTGAATCTCTAATGAAGGAGAGAGGAGATGATTCCAGAGAGCTGTGCCATGGCGATAGTTGCCGGGGTGACCTCGGTCTCCAGAGGACAGGCTCCAACTCATCTGGCATCTCTAATTGGCTACATGGAGGGCAGCCAGATACTGTTGCCCTTATATGGATGTGACACCATACGGCGTGCACCAGGGTTAAAAGGACAAGGAATGCGGGGGGGGGTGGGGTGGGGGGGTATTTAGGAAGGCAGAGACATTCAGGTGGCAGAGAGGAAGTTAGAAAGGAAAATGCTTATTAAGATAGGAGTGAGGAAGAGAAAGGCGATGAGCTGCACTTCAGTCACAGCGAGCACGCGTTTGAACATCCTCACCTCCTTCCTTGGGTTCTTCTGTTGTTCCAAAGAGAAAAAAACTTAATTGACACCTGCACTAAAACCTTAAACAACCTTGATTTTGCTGGAATGGTGAATGACAACCATCATTTCTGCTGCAGTAGCAAATTAAAACTTCAGCAGCACTGAAGAGCCAACATCTGATGAGCTGTGCGTTCAGCTTGACGCCCTCCTGAGGACCTGGCTGTCAGCTCACTGTTGACACGACTTCCTGTCAACTTACTCTGGTATTTGCAGCCAGCCAGCCAGCCAGTCAGTCAGCCAGCCAGCCAGCCAGCCAGTCAGCCAGCCAGCCATTCATTCCTCAGACTCGTTTCTATCGCTGACGCTCCCACCCAAAATCTCATTACCAGAAGAAAAAGGATTCAATCCAGGACAACGAAGCGGCGCAGGAACGAGCGCTAAACCCTGGAAAGAAGAACGCAGAACGTTCCGTTCCCTTGTCTCCAAGCCAGTGACCTGAGACAGTGTGGAAGTCCAGATGTTCTCTGTCTGTCTCAAATGAGGTCTTGGTTTTTCTGGTTATTCTTCATTTTGCTGGCATCAGAGACTGAGAACTCTTACTGGTGTATTTGTTTGTCCCTTTTCTCTGAGGTGATGTTTCATGTTGTCTTTGTCTCCAGGAGGACGAGCCGCCAGCCTCGGCGTCGGCCCACAGACAAACTCACAATAACCCAACTACACCTTTGAGGTCACGATATCCTCGTGTAGTGGAAAGGGAGCTCCGACCAGCTGGTCCCTGGTAGAAGCCACTCCTGAATTTGTCTTCACCTCTGGGTTTCTGCCTCAAACTCAGTGTGGAGCCAATTTTCACTTCCCCCTCCACTGAGCTCTGCTCCCGCGTGGCCGGTTCCCCTCACATTAGCAGGAGAGCAGGGCCCTTTTATTCGTCCCTGACCAGCTCAAGGAGCAATTTCTCAGTTAGTAATTTGTTAACAAGAGTTGGATTAGTGGCTCATGAAGATGAAACACCGGCTCCTTCCCAAGTCTTAATAAAAGTGAGAGGATGAAAATCAACAAGCTTCGTCAAATCTTCAATTAAAAATCATTTGACTGCAGAAGAACGAAGCTGGGCATGTGACTGCCTATCCCAGCAGCCTTCCCTCCATCTTCCCCCTCTCCTCCTGTTGAGGGTGGTGGGGGTGGAGCCTATCCCAGCAGCCTTCCCTCCATCTTCCCCCTCTCCTCCTGTTCAGGGTGGTGGGGGTGGAGCCTATCCCAACAGCCTTCCCCCTGGACAGGTCACCAGTCCATGGCAGGGCCAACACATAGAGACAGACAACCATTGGCTCTCCCAGCCACGCCTACGGTCAATTTAGAGTCTGGATTAACCTGGTCCCTCTTGATGTCTTTGGACTGTGGAGGAAGCTGGAGTACCAGAGAGAACCCAGCAGGAACAGGGAGAACATGGAGACTCACCCAGAAAGACCCCGTGCTGCAGCCGGGGCTCCACCCACAACCTTCTTGATGGGGGCCACAGTGAGGACCACTGCTCCACCCACAACCTTCTTGATGGGGGCCACAGGGAGGACCACTGCTCCACCCACAACCTTCTTGATGGGGGCCACAGTGAGGACCACTGCTCCACCCACAACCTTCTTGCTGGGGGCCACAGTGAGGACCACTGCTCCACCCACAACCTTCTTGTTGGGGGCCACAGGGAGGACCACTGCTCCACCGGGCCGTCCCAATTCACAAATCGATTATTTTATTTTGTTAATGCACATTAACAGGGAATTTTTTCTATTGGTCTCTGTGTTGATGTTTCTCCTGAACGCCTCCTCGGGATTGTTAAAGTTTCATGACATCACTTCCCTCTTGTGTCACCACTTTTCTCTGCTACATTCCCTTCTGACATCACGCTGAAAACACAAGAGAGGAGCCTACATTCAAGAGTGATGGGGTGATGGCTCCCGAGGGAGCTCCCATCCCTCAAATCAGGAGAATGAACACATGAACCTCCAGTGATCGTTTAGGAAATAAAACTCCCTGATGAGCTAAAGGAGCCCAACTCCCAGGAAATTAATTATATACATGATATATTTGTCCAGCTCATGACTTCAATTACAGTAAATTATCTTGTAACATTTTTCTCTAATAAAATGAAGTTTTAAATGTTAATCTGGCCCCGACTCGACCTTTTCCTTTTAAGATTCCTTTTATTCATTCTTTCCAGAGAATTGGAAATATTCAGTGATGTCACTCACTAATATTTTAATTTCATGGTCCAAGTCACCCCAATATATTTCTAATGGGAGAAGAGGACGAGGATGGGGGGGCACAAGGGTGAGGGGAAACGGATGGGGGGGTGAGGGGAAGGGGAGAAGAAAGGAGGGTGGAGAGAGGAAATGGAGTAGGAGAGCAAGAAAGAGTGAATCGTTTCCATTAGACTTGCTTAGTTGAGCCCAAAACACTGTTAATTAATCTGGAACTTTCTTTTCAAAGTTTCTATTATTACTTCATCACCTTGTCTCCTGACATTGACAGCCCCGTTTATCCTCGACTGACCCTCGCCGCCCCCTTTAACCCAGCACCCGCCCCCCTCACCAGACCCTCTGATACACACGGACCACGGCTCCTCCTTCTCTGTTGGCCGTTGAAGTCATTTAAAGTTCCAGCTAAGCGCTGACGCTGCTGCTCAACAGGAGGCTGTCAGCCAGAACCAGCAGAAACATCCCAGGGTAACGGCTGGCGCCACGCGAAGAAATGGACAGCACAACGCCACAGCGCTTCCTATCTTGAGTTAACGAGATAAATTAATCTGTTATCGTGAGTTAATGTGAGCTTTCACACGTTATCATACAATAACGACAAACTCATCCCAAGATAACGAGCCTCGCGATGTCAGGGGGAAGAGAGAAATGCTTATCTGGCAAACTGACAGATGACATCACCAACCAGCTCCCCTGAGGAAGACAACCTTCATCCATCTTTGCTGTTTTGCCAATGAAAATCTAATTTACTGCATTCATGCAAACAAAATAATCATTTTTAATGAAGGCAGTTGAAGAGTCCAGTCGTTCAGGGGAGGGGACATGAGGAAGATCCTGTCAGTGAGACACGTCCCCAATGGCGGCAACGACACATCTGATGGTGGTCAGGAGCGCTGCGGCGGACGCCACCCGCCAACTACCACCACTATTGCTGGGTAGGAGTGACAGCAGGCGCCACACGGAGCAAACGGCGCAGAAGTAAAGTAGATGACAACAAACAAGTCAGTGACCAACAAGTCACATCAAAAAGTATCGAGGCACTAAAAGCTGAAACACACATGGAATCAGTTAACATCGAGTACCTTGACATTCATGTACTATGACATTCATGTACTATGTCATATAATGTAGTAGCGTGCACACAGGAAACTTGTAGGAACTTCTAAGTAAACCTAACCTGGCTCCAGCCCCTGAATCTGAATACTCAAATCTTCTAAAAGCGGTTCAGGGTCATGGAGACTCTCGTCAGAGCCTTCACTCTGGTTGGAATTCCAGAGAGCAGGTGAGTGTCCCTGAAAACGACGAAGCGGCTCGCACAGGTGAGAGAGTCCAAACAGCAATGGCGGCGCTGCAGAAGTGTTGCTGCTGCAGCAGCTTCAGAAGGAAGAACTCCTCTAGCAACACAAACTCAGAAGAGTTCCATCACATCTTTGGACACGCTGGCGTCACGCTACTGACCGGCATCCTGGCCAGTGATGAGATGAGGACTCCCTCTTCATCGAAACCACCAGGGAAACAGCTGCTCCAGGAGCCTGGTCAGCCGGGGTGACGGAGCGGAACCAAACGCTCCTCAGTCCGAGCGTCAGGCTCGAGTAAACCACGCTGGGGGTGTTAAGCTCCACACGGCCCAACCTTGTGCGTGTGTGTGCCTGTGTGTGTAGGTTGTCGGCATCTTAGTGTTTATGTGTGCTGAAGAGATTGAAAGAGGACGGCGGAGTTCCAATAAGTAGCGTAACAAAGTGAGAGGAAGTGAGCTGTGAGATGGGACTGAAGACAGAAGTGAGACTGAGCTGTGGATCACGGCTGAATACTGGCTGACCTGCAGTCCCCCACACACAGATGTCACTGACTCTGAAGGGACTCTGCACTCATTCAGTTCATGTCAGCTCTGTGTGTGTGTGTGTGTGTGTCTGTGTGAGAGAGAGACAGTTACAAATTATTACTACATAACATCAGGCAAGGCGACAGACTCCCCTCCCCAATACAGGGAGATCAAAAGTCCCAGGCGCGGCGGTCGAGGGCACATTCATTCTGACGGAGACTCCTCAAGTCAAGCAGACAGGAATTTCAGATTTTAAAGCTTGAGTTTGGTTTATTTGTCCCTCTGGAACGAGAAACTATGAGTATTCTCTTCTTCTTCTTCTCTTCAGAGTAGAAGAACACAGTTAAAACAACCTTTCGACAAGAATGAAGGCGTTAAAACCTACAATCCAGTCTGTGGTTGTTTATCTGGATAAAGCTTCTGATTTTCAGGCCAGCAGTTTGATTGCTGTGGACTGCGAGCTTTGACAGGCCACGGCTGCTGGGGAGAAGCGATGCTGTGCTAAATTGGCTGCGTCTGCTCACACCTCACATCTCTGACGTCGTCTCATCTTTAACGACTACAGCGACATTTCAGCCAGCGGCAAACCTCAACATGAATGATGACCCGGCAAGTGGCGAGGCCCATCGAGCACGGCCAGACGCGTTAGCTGGCGACCCCCACACACAACAGCCAAATGTCACCAAATCGTCCTGGAACTCCCAGCCAGCTCGCTCGTCCCCCAGCAGTGGAGCCCAAGAGATGCTGGAACTGGAGAGACACCAAAAACAAACGCCACTGACATTCGCACGTCCTGCTAGCAGAGGCAGCGAGCAGGTCAGCTATGGAGGCGGGAGCAGCCCTAAGAGGTACTCCAGACTTATGGCGGCATCCTCAGTCCATCGGTGTCCAAGCGTCCACCAGTATGCAGCCTGCATGTGACCATCTGTTGCATCAGCACCTGACACACCTGCCGTAGGTGGATCCAGCTAAACCTGTGGCCAGTGAACACAGACAGCAGTTCAGCTGGAACACCGGCACCTCCCTGACTGGATTCTTCCACTCCCAGTTTATCATCTGGAAAAAACTGTACAAACGATATTTTGTGACTTTTGTGATGTGCTGCCATGTGATGTTTGGTGCTGAGACGGAGCGGAGCAACGCGTCACAGTTCAGCGGCTTTTCGTCTTTGTAAATACCTTTCAGCTCCATTTCCATGTCTCTGATAGTAGCCAGGTTTAGTCAGGAGAGAGAATCAAAGCAGCAGACAGCTGGTTCTATCTGCCCCCCCCCCCCCCCCCGCTGCGTCTTTAGCATATCCAGTCTGTAAGACTTCAGAATAACACTGCAGCAGCAGCAGGTAGCCCCCCCACCCCGACTGCCAACAGGTGCTTCACGCATAGCAATAAACATGTCTCACCTTTACCACGACTGAAACTAAAGGACCTAAATCAACCTGACCTGCAGGACACGCTGTGGTGCTGATGATGTCATCCCCCCAAGCTCAGCTCATGTAATTTAAGGAGTGAAATCATTCTAGGAGCTTCTCGTTGTCCTCGTCCATGTTTCCTCCTGTGTGAGGAGGCTCCGTCCAGGTGTGGAGTCATGCAGGAAGACGGCAAAAAGGTCGAATAATCTAACTTTGGACGGCAAAGTCTGCGGCTTCGGCGAGTCACAGCCTCCTGCTCGCATGCACTTTCATGACATTCGGCGCGACGTGTGAGCGCAGCGTCAATGTAGCGGCGTGTTTACATGGACATTACATCACCTGAGAATCTTTAGTCCTCAACAGTTGAAAGTCAAAACTTTTACCCAGCAGCAGCTGTCATCCTTCCCCTTTAAACTGTTTAAAACAGGACACACACACACACACACACCAGACACTTAAGACAAAGAAAAAAAACAAAAAGATGTATAAAAGGAACTCCTCCGGTCTCATCTTACACTCTCGCTGTGAACCTCTGAGCAAATAACAAACGGAGGACGAGTATTTTCTGCCACATGCCGCTGACCTGCAGTCAGCAGGGCATTTGGATTCAAGTTAAAACAGCTTTTACTGTCGCGGCCTGTCAGACGAGAAAAATACATCTGCAACCTGCAACATCTTTTTTTCCTCTCTTCCTCTGTTTTTGTGCCTTACTTCTCCTCCTGAGGTCAGAGAGAGGGCAGTCACTTGTTTCAGTTTGAAACACCTGCCATGTTCAGCTGGTGTGTGTGTGTGTGTGTGTGTGTGTCTGTCTGTCTGTGAGAAGGCTATAACTAGTGTATCATGCGTCACGCAGGCTAGTTTATAAAGATCGATGAGGTCCATCCAGGCAGCAACATCCCTCACCAACATCTCCATCTTTCTCTCTGGAGTTGTTTCTTTTTATTGTTCCCATCTGCTTTCATGTCCTTCTGTCTCTCTGCCTGTATTTATTTCAGGATTCTGGTTCCAAACTTCAGTTTCTTGAATGAGAAGCATTCGCTGCCTCGATCAAACGGGCCGCTGGTACGACGCGGAGAGTAATGAAGGTGACATAATTAACAGTAGAGCTCGCGGCTACAGCGGCTGCTGAAAGGAAACATTCCAAAATAGGTTGACTTGCTCCATTTAAGCCTCTGTGAAATGTCATAGTTATGTGACATGCATTCTGACACGTTTTGAGAAGCACGTCTGATATGAAGCCACACAAGAGCAGCAGGACGTGGACGTAAAGCTGCCTGAGCGACTCTGGACGGGGGGAGATGAGCGGCTTCCTGGAGGCAAACTCCAGCCTCGGTGTGACCAGGGAGGAGGAACAAAGTCAACCAACACCAGTGATCAATGAGGAAATATCTGAGTCAACCGACAGCAGCCAAGGATCAATGGACAGCATGGCGGCTACAGACGGCATCAACGCAGTCTCACCACGTCCTGAGCAGGTTGATGGCTTGCACAGGAGCTCCACCGTGTGTGTGTGTGTGTGTGCGCGTCTCTTAATGAGATAATACAGTAAATTGTTTAAGCACAGCTACAGTAGAGAGTCACTGTGTAAAAACAAGTCCATTTACCACAAAAAAAAAAGATGACAGCGATTTTTGTGGACGTTTGCATCCAACAAAGCAGAAGATGAGGTGGAGGCAGGACCTCTTGAGCGCCACAGCATCCAATTCAAAGAAGGTATTTTGACACACAGTTGACAAATACAGCCTCTTCCTGCTATTTGAACAGAAGCTACATTGCAATTAATTTCAATTACAGAAAATAATGTAACACCAGGAGCTCAGACCAGAGGAGACGGTGTGGAAATGCGTAGGAGGAAATGTGGTGCTACGCAGTCACAGCTGTTGAGGAACGGCAAGAGTAGATCAAGTAAATTAGCTCTACGCAACATGCAAACACAAGTCATGACATCAGCAGGTGTAGGTGCAATAAACCATCAGTCGATTGTCAAGTCCTCCTCCTCACGAGCTCTAATTAGAGGCCCGGTGACGGAGCAGAGCCGTCTGTGGTAACTTGTGGGTATTGATTGGTGTTTACATGGGCCAAGAGCAGTGATTGAGCGGAACGCTCGCTGTGGTCGTGACACTTCAATTGATTTACACGCAGTTTTAGAGCTGCCAGGAGTTTTAGTGTAGAAACCCATTGGTAGCGTTTTCTTTTCACATGTATTTGGCATCCATGAGGAGGTACATGAACAGCTGCAGCACCTCTGGGAGCAGACGGGTCATGGAGGTTTTAAGGGACCTTTAACAGGTTTGAGTCCAGACCGAATCCACGACTCCGGGCCGCCAACTTCCCTGCATGCACCGCTAAACTAAAACAGTGTGAGCACCAACTGCCCTGAATGAGAACTGTAACAAGCAGCGGCTCATCACCTGATCTGGGAAGAAATGCTTGAGCTTTTCTCGCCTCCTGCTCCTGAGATCTGTTTCTGTCTTTCTTTGGTTGTTGTTTGTTAAGAAAGAAAGTCAAGCTCCTGAAGATCCCATCAGCCGCCGACTCCACGGACAGGCACTGGAGTGACTCGACAGAATGTGAAGTATTTTATTAGAATGCTGGCGCTCCTTCCTCATCGCAACCCGCAGGAAGCCCCTCGCAGGCGTGAATATAAACAGGCCTATTTCACATTTGAAATGGATGCGTATTTCTCCAGGTGCCCCTTGCTTTTGAGTGTTTCATCCCCATCCTGAATCGTTTCCAGCTCATCTCTGTGCCAAGAGCAGGATTTCTTTGGACTCCTCAGAGAGTGACGAAGGAAAGAAAAGAGCAAAGGACGGGATGGAGAAAGGGCTGGGGAATAATTCCTGAGGAGTGAAAGAGCGAAAGCAAGAAAGGAGAGGAGACAGAAGGAGGTACTCGCATCATATTTTGTGCAAAGCCAAAAAAGAACGAGCAAAAGTAGATGAGTTTTGGAGGGAGGGTGGAGCAGGACGGTGGGGTGATGGAGGTTTACGTCCTCACTCAGAGGTGCTCTGACTGACTGGCTCTCGTCAGTACTTCATTACCCAGCTGAATTATTCCAGCCTCGCTCTCCTCTGCCCCCTCATTCACAAGCCCTCCATCATTGTTTGCGTTATCTCTTCTGCTTTCCTCTGCAAACATTCTCAACCATTTGTATGCAGTTGAAATCCTCCGTCTCAGTCTTTAACCTTCCTGTTGTTCACCAAGCGATCTGACATTCCTCCTATTCTTTCTTTTCATATTTACCCTCTTCCTGTCCACTTCTTTATGTCTCATCACGTCTTCCTTCTTTTGCTGTCTGACAGATTCTCAACTCAAATGGAAGTCAAATGAAGGGTTTGATGTTGTGGTCCTGCTGATTGGAGGGCGTTCCTAAACTGGGGGCTGTTTTCTCAGATGATCCGAGTGTTTCCAAAGAGTTCATGTTCACCTGAGCGTGGGGGTCAAGCCTTCAGTCACAGAGCCTGACGCCAAACCACACAATCACCATCGCACTTCAATCAATGTCAGACAATTCTTTGCTCTTTTTCTCCTCAATCATGCATCACCGGTTCAGAGCAGCTCCGCTTCTTGATAGAAAAGTTGCCCAGCAGGACCCAAGACGACCGGCCAGATGGATGGAGACCATAAAACATTGGCTTCAGGACAAGAAGAAGGAATTCAAAATGATCAGAATCCAGCTATGAGTAAAGTAACGATGTTCAACGAGCAGCGTCATTTCAACGTTTCCTGTAAGAAAGGGACACCAGGTTCCTGGTTCAGTTGGCATCTCCATGGTAACAACACACTCCACCTGATACACTTGAAAGGATTGTGGGAAATGTTGGAATTGTTTTCTTCGAATAAGGGTGGATACGGGAGGACCTTGAGGAGGAGACACCATCCACCTGCTGGGGCCACATCATGGCGGATAATCACCTGGAAGATTTTCCCTTCCAGAACCAAGGCGGGCGTCGCTGTTGGGCTCTGTTCACCCACCGGGCCGTGCTGGTCGTTGCTCCACCGGCTGCAGCATCTTCTCACCTACGAGATGGAGCGTGTGGGGGGTCGAGCTACAACCCTCCATCAGATTCAGTAAATACTTGCCTCCTACTTTTTCATAATCCTGCTGATGAACTGGCATCATGACCTCTGTGGCGAAGGTAACAGGTAAAAACTTTCCAACAGAAGTTCAGCTGAATTTGAAAGTCAGGTGTGTGGAGGTCACTCACAGCTGTAGGGAACAGATTTGCTCTTCCCTCTTCAAAGTTGACCTTTTTGACCTTTTCACCTTCTCCATCTCATCAGTCGATCCTGGCTGAAATCTCATAACGTGCTCCAGTGAAGACTCGCTGCTCCCTCCATTACCGTCCTGCAGCCAGAGGACTGAAGCCAGATCCTCACCGGTACATTGATCAGCGTATTGATAGATATGCTGTGATTACACAGCAGGGTCGGCCCTGGCGGTGCTGGAGCTTGGGGCCATATTGATGCAAACAGGTACAAACAATGTTCAGGTCACGTGATGTGAAACAACATGGACAGTAAAGCTGAGGTCAGGTTGAGCTCTAAGACACATCTGAGGGAGGACGAGCTCTCCGTTTAGAGTCGGCAGATTATCACAGGAATAGATCTCTGTTGCATCTTTACCGCTGCCAAGGGTAACCTCTCCCCACGTGGCGGATCCAATTTTAATGGCTTCTACAAAGTCAAGGTTAAAGATTTAATTCCCATCGGAGCATCTGTGCTTCGAGTGTTTGTATATCAGCTGCTGAGGGGCTTTGAAGGAACCTTCTACGGTTCATCCGTCTTGCTACAAGAGTCCTCGACGTCCCCGCACGTCTTCTCTTTCCTCTGAGCCTGAGGAAGCGGAAGTGTATTTGATCAGAGAGAAAGAGGATGAGTGTGACAGCAAGAACACACACGACGCACAGAGAGCAAACGGCTCACAACAATTCTGGGCGTTTTATCATGTCTTTTTCTTTTAACTAGGGTTGCTAGTGACCTTAGTGGGTAAAAGTATCAGTCAGTCGCTGTGTCAGCAGAATTTTTGCTCCCTAGCATCAGTGTCGACACCAAGACTCCCATATCGCCAGCCTCTGGCGACATGAAGCCTTTCTTGTACACATTTCCTTCTCTGTTTCCTTGAACCTGAAAGTTCAAACCTCATCCCTGAAATGTGAGATTTAAAAGATTCCAGGAGAAGAGACTGCAAGAGATAGAGAAGTCAACAAAGCTGTCAGACCACAAGACTTGTGTGTGTGCTGATTCCTGCCATATCAAGTCACGCTTTCTGCAAATAATCACGCAAGTTAACTTCTTGCACTCACTGTCTGGATGCAGCAGAAGTGAAACGAGGAGAGGGAGACTTTCGGATTGTTTTAAATTTCTCCTCAGTCCCAGTGAGGACTGCAGGCATGAATTAATCACACCGTGTCACGTTGAGATAGGGGACCCGAAAGGTGGGGGATGATAGGATGAGTCAATTAATGTCCGATAATGATGTGGAGGGATAACATTGTTTCCCCTAACCGAAGCCACTACCCGAGAGAAATTACAGTGCAGCATATTGATAAAAAAGGACCACAAGCTGAATTTAAAACAGAGAGGGCCAGAGGGGAGGAGGGCATTCAAACAAGACTCTACAGTTTTTACACTTGATTGAACTCGACTGGGGACCGGCAGCAGACCCCGATACGCTCATTCTGTCTTTGCAACTTTTCATGACTGAGTTTGAGCCTGGCAGGGGTTAGCATGGTGTTTTTTTCCTTGTAGTTTTGCTGAGCAGCAGCGCCCTCTGCTGGTAATGGGAGGTAAACTACAGAACCCTGGAGTATCCAAATGAGATAACTGGCATGTTGAGCAGGACACTTTCGGAAGAACAGGGATGGAGAGACGAGTAAAGAGGGAAAGATGGAAATTGACTGTCTCCGCCAGTGATGAGATTTTCCAGTATTCGGTTTGTCACCAGGCGGCCCGGTGGAGCAGTGGTCCTCCCTGTGGCCCCCCAGCAAGAAGGTTGTGGGTGGAGCAGTGGTCCTCCCTGTGGCCCCCAGCAAGAAGGTTGTGGGTGGAGCCCCGGCTGCAGCACGGGGTCTTTCTGGGTGAGTCTCCATGTTCTCCCTGTTCCTGCTGGGTTCTCTCTGGTACTCCAGCTTCCTCCACAGTCCAAAGACATCAAGAGGGACCAGGTTAATCCAGACTCTAAATTGACCGTAGGCGTGGCTGGGAGAGCCAATGGTTGTCTGTCTCTATGTGTTGGCCCTGCCATGGACTGGTGACCTGTCCAGGGGGAAGGCTGCTGGGATAGGCTCCACCCCCACCACCCTGAACAGGAGAGGAGGGGGAACATGGAGGGATGGATGATGGATGGATGGGTGGATGGTTTGAAAAGCAGGTGAACAACTCTGAAAGTCTAATTAGATGGTTTGCCACCTTCAAGCAGTAGAGGGTGCTGTTGGGCCCCACGTGACAGAACGCTGCTCATGGAGGGAGAAAAACTGGCCAGCAAGAGGCTCCAGAAGCAGGACGAGTGCAAACACCTGGATGATATCATTCCTGAGAATTTAATCTAAAGTGGAACTTTTTTAAAAATAAATGAGCACTTTTTTTGTTGTCTCAGTTTTGAGGAGGCGTGATGGTCAGTTGCTAGAAAATGAATGTTTGCATTTCCTTTTCCCTCCAGATGTTTCACATCCATCTGGAACCAGAGGCAGGAACTGGACTGAGAAAACACACTCACCCTCTTCCATGTAGTGGTTTTCCTGACTATCACACACAAGTGTGTAGACATCTGAGTGTACAAACTCCAGAATGTGAACACGTCCTGGAGCAATCGAACCTAATGTGAAAACAGCCTCATAACACTGGATATAACTCAATGTACGACATTCCAATTAATTGTAATGGGAGAAGAGAAGACACAGAAGGCAAGAGGGAGAAGAAGATCTGGTAAAGGAGATTAAACGTCCCCAATTTCACTGTTAGTTTTAGTTTAATTATCAGGGATGGAGACACATATGGAGGATGAGAGAGTGATGAGGAGCAGATAGAGGGAGGAGAAGACAGGAGCATGTGAATTAATCTCAGATTAGAGAGCGAGAGGACGGGAAATGAGGAGGGGCGAGCGACAGACGAAAAATCATTGGGTGAAAAAGCTCATTATAATACATTTATAGAGGACAGAGAGAGATAGGAACACTATCAGTGTAGATAATGGGAACTTTAAACGCCATCGACGGAAAAACTCGACAGTTAAATTTCAAACTCATTTTTCTTTGCACTTTTCTATTCCAGATATCTTTAAACACAGCAGTCAAAACAGGAGGCTGCAAAACATCTTCTCCTTGAGCTGCAGCGAACATCCTCTTGACATTTGTGTTACTGTATATTAGCTGCACTTCCGAGCACATCGTTTATTTCTTTGAGGAGATAAGTCTAATGGTGTTTCTGCTCCAGCAGAGAGCAGCCGAGGAGATAAGGCAGAGGGCAAAGACGCACGGAGGCTACCAGCTTCACCTGGAGGCCCTGCAGCACCACGGCTCCCCTTCAGCCACAGGTGGTTTGCTTACTGGGCTGATCAGGTGACCAGAGCCCCAATTACACAGCATAAGACTGGGAGACCTCCGGTAAATTAATCCTTTATTAACTGATAATTAAAGCCCCGTACAGGAGCATCACGTCACCAGCTCGTGCGCCAGGGTCAGTGGCTCTGGTCTGGTAACTGACACCTCCAGCTGGGCCGGAGGAGCAGAGACGAGTGTGTCCAGCTCAAACAGCAGGTTTTAATTCCAGGATGAACGTGCTGTGACGGAGTGAACAGCACTTTGAACATTTCTTGATTCTAAGATTCATCACACGTGGGAGATGATGATCGTTCACCCACAATTGTTTTTTCTATTAATTTTTGAACTGTGGGTGTTGGAGGCATCGCTAGGCTTTTTAGAGATGACGGTCACATTGACAGGATGGGTGTGTTTGAGGGCGTGGCTATCATGTGACTGACATGTGGTTACCACCAGTTCATCTGTCGCTCAACCAGATCTTCATCTCACTACTTTCTGAGTTCACCAAAGCATCAAATCTTGTTCCAATGTCAGATCCGGCTCTCTGCTAAGACCAGGTCTCCCCGGTTCACCTGAGGACCCACATCTGCCTCCTCTCACCTCAGATTTATAAGGGAAGTCCTGGCAGAAAGCTTTGGGACATCCCAATGATGAAATCCATCTCTCCTTTGATGGCGCCCTGCTGTGGGATGTCATGTTGTCTCTTCCATAGATGTGAGTGAAGCCTCTAGCAGGGCTGAAGATGGATTCAAGTCCACCTCACACAATCACTCAGTCTCTCATACAGGAACCTGTTGATGTGACCAATCACAGTTCAGCTCCAGGACGCTGCAGTCGAGGGGACAGAACGGAGAGAATGCAGGCAGGAACCTGACCTGCTGATACTCCTCCCATCCATGTCATGACTGACAGGCTGAAAGGCTTCATTTTGAGCAAACTATTTGATCTGAACATCCTTACTCTGCCACACAGAGACAGATCGATCGATAGCTAGATAGCTACATAGATGGATAGATAGCTACATCGATAGATAGATAGCTACATCGATAGATAGATAGCTACATCGATAGCTAGCTAGCTAGATAGATAGATAGATAGATGGATAGATAGATAGATAGATGGATAGATAGATAGATAGATGGATAGATAGATAGCTAGATGCAGGATCTTCCAAAATGTACATTAAAACAACAGTGTCATGGTCTGCATGTTATTAGTGCAGCGATCGATCCTCCGTGACACCGAACTCATCAGCTCGGCTCTGATTGGCATCGACAGGAACACAAAACTCAGGTGAATGTTTTCTTTGCAGCCAACAGTCTGAAGTTCACCATCAACATGCATAGAGGAATGAAGTCGTCACTTTTATATCATCTCAGACACAAATTCACAGCGACGCACCAGCAGTGGTGAACGTGACGCACCGGGGAAAATAAAAGAGACAGAAAAGCAGCTCCTGGTCTCCTGGCAGTGGGAACAGGATCAGTCAGCTCCATCAGTGAGTTCAAACACGTGTAAAAACAGGCATGTATGTGGGTTATCATCAGCACACACACACGCGTGCGCGCTCCTAAATCTATTAGCCAACATCTTGGCAGGTTGTACAACCAGATGGAAGCAGCCTGAACTCACTAGTCAATGTCTCGCTGTCCCTTCAGACCTGCTCCTGCTTTCAGGGAGCTGCAGTGTCCAAAGTGACCATGGACACCAGTCAGAGACGCCAGCCACTCACCTCCCTAGCCTCTGGTGTCTGTGCAGCGTCGTCCGAGCGTCTTCGTCTTCTGTCACTGTTAGACGGGAGCTCGTGTCGGTCCAAAGTTGTCTCTCTCCCCCTGGGACTCTGCAGGTCGATGATATGCCAGAACCTGAACATAAAAAGAACAGCGACAATAAAATAAACTGTGGCGTTAACAGTGAAACTCTCTGACCGATGCGCTGATGCCGCTTTCCACAGGCCACTCCACTGTTTGGTTGACAGGCTGACTTGTCATCAACCTCACACGTGTAATAACTGATGCGAGCTCCACATCCAGACATTTGTGTGTATGAAAAATAAAAATATAAGACAAAAATCAAGGGATGCAAGGACCTGTTCTAAAACTGAGCAGCTGATTTCAGCAGGGGACATCTGGACTCTCCGCTAGTGAGACACAGCCAGGAAACATCTGACAAGTCCTCATACAATGAGTGTGTGTGGGTGTGTGTGTCATTGTATAAGTGTGTGTGTGTGTGTGTGTGTGTGCGTGCGTGTGGATGGACGTCTCTCTCACTAACAAACAAAACGTATCCATCTTGTTTTCCCTCCGTGTGAGTTGAGAATTAACTAACACGGAGATTTGTAAACAGAAGAAGATGGATCGCAGCCGCGGAGGAGATTTACACACCAGCCAGAATCAATACACCACCAGAGGACAGATGTTGGAAAACTGACTTTTACTCATTCGCTGCAGTGATGACATCATCTCACTCTACCACTTGTGAAGTGAGAACAAGCTTTTGAGATTCTACAGATTTCATTGTGTTACCTTGTAAGTTTTGTTAACTGGACTGTCGGTCCCCGCGAGCTCAGACGGCACCCACCGCTGACAGCAGGGTTGGGTTTGGAATTCTCTTCTTTTTTCATGTGTATATTTTAGATCTATAAATATCAAATGCATACAAATATAAAGTACAAACTAAAGAGTCCAGATGTTCTGTACGACTGCACTGTCACAATCATATTGTTACACTCACTGTGTGTGTGTGTGTGTGTGTGTCCTGGTCTCACAAATTCATACACACTCAACCTCTCCTGTTTGCAGCCGTCCCGTGTCCAACACACACACACACACACACACACACACACACACACACACACACACACACACACACACACACACACACCAGTAAATGGAGTATCAATGGGAGCATGAATAGCAGATTTGACAGCTGCTTCTGAAGTTGTTCTCCATCTCCGCCGCTGGCTGCCGGCAACAATAATACACATGTCCAGCTTTGTTTTCAGCAGCCATCTTTCACAGGCAATTGGCCCGATCTGGCAAGCCACCACTTCTTCTACCACCCGGTAACAGCTTTCCCAGGCTTCTGATAGGCCCAAATGCCAGATGGCTAACGATGATGGATAGTTTATTTACTGAGCTGAAACAAGGTTGTGAAGGAACGTGGCGAGGGAGAGAAAAACGATTTCTCCAGGCACGACACTGCCCTCACTTTTCTTCTCTTGCTTCGATTTCTTTATTTTGGTTTTGTTTCTTTCTTGTTTAATTCATTTTACCTTTAAGTCTCTTTCATACTGTCTGCCCCCCACACACCCTCTCAAAATTGCTTTTATTGCTCCGCTTCGCTTCTCAAGTAAATAAAAAACATCACATGTAGCGGCTCAAACCAGAAAAATACAAATCCCGCATGTCTATAAGAAATATCTAACATACATCAACAACACAAAGAGCTGTCAAACTTTCAAACGATTGCATCCAGAGGCTGCAAACCGTCTCACGATGAAGCAGTTGGATTCGCTCGGCGCTCGTTTGGTTACACAAAAACCACCTGACAATTTTGATTCGTGCAAATGCAGATTTGGGGGTGGAGTTGAAGGGTGAGACTTTTTTGGACATTAATGTCTCATAAGTTGTGACATGGACTTTCATACGTTTAAGATATTTCCAGACGATGGTGTTGTTGAGTGTCGTCCTGGTTGTGGCGCAGTGATGCTTCTTCAGACTGTCAAACAAGATTACAAAATAACTGGCAAGGAGCCCAGACAAACCGTAATATATCATGAGTAATACTAGTAGTAGTAGTGGTAGCTGTCGTAGTAGTAGAGTACTAATGAGTTTTGTTGGTTCAAAAACTGACAATATAGGTACAAGTAGGATGTATCTCATTTCTAGTACCTCATCACAATCTTTGCTCCTCAGTTTTGGTTTGGCATTTTTCAGGGATGAGAGTGAACCTCTCAGTGTGAACGTTCACATGTCAGCGTTATCACTTCATTTATTTTCCGTCAGCTCAAAAAGATGTTTCACCCTCACTGCTATGAGAATTGAGAATGCAGGAAGAGCCAGCCACGATTGTTTAGCTTGAAGCTAATTGACACCGACAGCTAACAGCAGCTTACCTGGCCAGAAACGTTTCAGGTAAAACTGAACAAGAAAACGTCCAGTTTGGCGCTCAGTCGTTGTCGCGTCACTAAAAGTCTGTCAGGCGACAGTTTTCCGATCTGGCGGCAGTGTGGAGCTGTGAGACTACACACAGGGCGTGAGGGGGGAGGGGCCGGGACGAGAGAGGCCTGGGACCACACGTGTGATCCCGTCTGATAGCTTATCACGTCTGTTCTTTTCCTGATAAGTTATCTAGCTGCAGCTGGGATGTTGGCCCGCTGTATTTGGGGTATGGAGGAACTGCCTGGCGGTGATGTGAAAGGAAAACCTTAAAGAAACAAATGGAGGAGGACCACTGCTGTGCTGCCGCTGCCAAGGTAGCAGGAAGGAAACATGGTGACCACGCTCCACACACACACACACACACACACACACACACACGGTATGTTGACAAAACACCAGTACAAATCTGCTTACAGTCTGCTGGGAGCCGGGTGCAGCTCGACCGTGCCGCGCCTCTCTCTCTCCGTCCTCCAGCAGAACCTGTCCATGGGATTTAATTGGGTCCTTTCAGTTCACCGCTGAGTTGACGGCTCAAAGCAATTACAGACACAGACAGTCGCCAGCCTGCCGCCGAGGAGCGCTTCATTCTCCGACAGCCACACCTGAGGGGGACTTGTCATCTCAGCAGCGGAGGGGTGCCTGTTTTCTTGAACCATGTTGTTCTAAACACTCTGCGAGGGACGCTTGTTTCTTACAAGACACCCCTGACGAGCATTTGTTCTCCCTGCAGTCCAGTAGGTGTGAACATTTTTAAACTGGTTTGATATCAAGCTGACTGGTGATCTCTTGACTACAGTGGCGACTCGTGCACTTAGTGGGACGAATCCAGCTCAAAGCCACAATCAAAGAAAACAAGCAAGAGGCTTCAAACGATTCAAATCTTAATGTTGCCTGATCAGTTTGAGCGTTCCTCAACACCTGAACCAGTCCAGACGTCTCCCAGAACTCTGTGACCTTGATGTCATGTTAGTTTGTCCGACTAAAACTGGACACGCACAAGACCCGTTAGTCTGACTGACTTGATATGAAGTCAAATATCCCCAAGTGGAATGAACCCACCTGAATGATGGGGTTGGGATTCTCAGGTGGTTTAGAAATCAGGCTTCTTCCTTTACATCGTGGTTTTGCTACAAATGAGTGCCCAGTGAACAAAGCAGGGTTTCTCATCAGTCCATCAGAAATATTCACCGTATCAGAATAAATCTGATTCCTGAGCTCAAAAATCCCATACAAGTCCAACCTACATTCACTCGTCTGATTTGAAAAGCAAGGACAGCACGGTGGTGCCGGGGTCAGCAAAACAATGGGTTCACATGAGTTTAACCAGGTTGAAGTGCATTGCTTCTGGAAATGTATCCAATTTTTGTGTGTAATCGTAATCTGCAGGGTTCAGGTCTCAGGTCAACGCGAGATGTTGTTCAGTAGAGAAAAGCAAGAGAAGAATTCAGAGTAAATGTCACCGTGTCCTGGGACTCGTCCATTCTCGTCAACGTCGTCGTGTGTTAACACTGTAGAATTAGCAGTTGGGACAACACTACTACCCACCTGGATGATGTATCAGTGGTGTTGAACTCTGGGTGAGCAGTGGATGGATTGAGTGTAGGGGGGATATCTGGTTTCCTGCAGAGGTGCGACTGTAATAACCACAGAAACAGAAAGAGACGGCACCGTTAAAGTGAAATATCACCGTAATCTCAGGACAGTGTGAGTGAGGGAGCACTTCAGAGTCACTCCAGCCCCGAGAGCCACTGAGGAGCACTTGTTTCCTTACATCACAGCCCCTGAGAGGTGCTTCAGTTTTACACTGCTGAGGGGCACTGTTGTACACAATCACCGGTGGGGGGGCAGCGTTCGTGCCCACGGCACTGAGGGGCCCTTTAACTTCTATCTGCAGCGTATCAGCTCCTCCAACCAGGCTGGTTTGATTTTTGAACTCTGAAGGACGCTCATCGCCTGAAAGCTCCGTACAGTGGAGCGCTTGTTTTGTTGACAGGCACCACTCAGGAGCACTCGCGCAGAGAACAAACAGGTGAGAGGAGCATGTTTTGGGGACGGCTCCTGCAAAGGTGTGGTGTAAATACTAGGAGTAGCTAGTTTCATTTGAGGCGCAGCTGCCAACAGCGACCAGAGGTTTGTGTGGAAAATCACCAGCAAGACAATTCATTTGTTTCAATTTCATTGTTGTTTTTGTGTTACATTAATAAAATGGCCCCACTGTATAACTACTCGTCGCTCTCCTCATGGCCATCAGCCTCCCTCTCATCCCTGGCAGCTCCTGTCTGAACTCTTCATGCCCAGATACATTCACGCTTTGGCAGCAGCACTGATCACATTACTGGTTTGACTGGAAACCAGACCAGTAGAACCATATACAGTCACTTGCCAAGCGGGCTGGAGCCCTGCCATGTAAACATGGCTTTAACAACATCGCCATATGAGATGAGATTATCAGTTCTGTCCATGATGTCATGCTGACGACGTTTTATACTCCAAGCCTCCGTGACTTCAGGTTCACTGGCTCTCACTGGTTTGACAGGACCAGACTTTTCACTTCATGGGTTTCTATTCTCATCATGCTGCGCACACACACACACACACACACACACACACACACACACACACACACACACACACACGGTTTCCAGGCAAATGAGGGGGACCATTAGTTCTTCCATCCATGTCACACTGTTCTGAAAGGGTCAAAGTTCAGGTGGCGACCCAGCGCGGTGCACAGCTTAAATACTAAAGCTTCCCCGCTAAGCGCTGTCCTCTGACTTCCTCTACACAGATGCTGGTAATTGAATTAAATTATTGAGCAGCTGGGGTCAGCAGAGTGATCTCTCTTTGTCTCCCCAGGATGAGCAGAATAGACATTCACACACAAGCATCCTCGTCACACAAACACAAGGTGTAGGAGAAAAGGAGGGAATACAGTTAGCAACCATCGAGGAAGGAAGCATCGACTATTTAAGGGACGCGCGGCGCAGGCTGAGGCACACAACACCTCCAGTCTACTCAAATTAACAAGACATGATCTGCACGCAAAGTCCAGCTCTTAATGTGGAAAGGTCGGAATAATGGTGTCATTTCCTTTACAAACCAGGTGCTCTTGCAATGTGGCCCATTCAGTAAGTTGAGCAGCTCTTTTGCGGAGGACTGTCTGACTCATGAAGAATATTTCACCCGTTGAATTTCCTGGAGTTTCCTCGGTGCAGTTATACAAGGACGTTACCGTACAAGGTGAGGGCCATTTTAAATTCATAGAGAATATCAAATAACATGCCAAGTTTTAAACACTAATATTCTTGAAACCGCGACTGAAAGTCCAGATGAATGTTTAATCTCCAGGAATTCATCATCATGCTGACCATCAGGGTCCTGACAGGTCCTGGGTTTTTACTGTGAGCAGTTTTCACCTGACACCGTCCTCAGGAGGGATGTCTGCTCAGCTCTCTCCATCTCCCTCTCTCTCTATTTTCTCCCTCTTCAGGGGTCGTTTCTTCATCTTGACCTCTCAGCCAGTTAATCGCAGGTCATTAGACGGCCATTTGTCACCGCCCAGACAAGGAGGAGCAGAAGGTCGGCTGGTATCTGCCGGCCTCGATCTCAGTGCTGCTGGATTTGTTCTCACTCTCCTTTCCTGTGGGCGGGCCTCAAGGCCCTGCACTTGCCTCCTCTCATCTTTCTCCTCTCTCGTTTTCCCAAAAGTGCTGACGGACAGAAAACTACAAGCTAGGCCTGAGGGAAGGCTGCGAGGCAGGAGAGAGGGAGCCAGGAGGGAAGGTATAGGAAGAGCAAGGGAGGAGAGCAGTGAGAGTAAAAGATGGATGAAGGGCAGGGAGCTGGAGACACCGAGAGAGAAAGAGTAGGGAAGACAACTAGAAAAATGGAAAATATGGAGGGATAAGAATGAGAGAGAGACGACCAAGAGAGCAAGACACAGAAAATGACAAAAGGGTTTTCACGGCAGGGTTGGAGGGCAGCTTCAGGGAGCCACGACCACCGTGACCTCTGTCCGCAGCCTTGTGTGGTGGAACAAAGCCAAAGTACGTGGATTCACCAACACCAGCAGGAGTTTATAACGCAACCTTTTAACCAAACCAGGGTTTTTCTAACCTGGACTGCATCGCTCCAAACCTTCACCGGGCTGAGTGACATTTGCAGCGCTGGGAGTCAAGCCTGACTGGAGCCTTAAACACCTGTACTTTCAAAAGTCATGAGACTCTCAAGTACCACACTTTTAAAAGGGCTCATGACTGTGTTCAGCATCACAACCACCCCGTTTAGACAAAGTACAGCAAGCATTCTTCTGCAGTGCCAGTCCTGATATGCTGTGTGCACAATGGCAGTCATTCTGGCTCCAGTCACATGATCAGGGTAACCAGCACTACAGTTGGGAACCATCATGGCGGCTGCAGGGAAGCCTGTTGCACGAGAGGTTCAATGAAGGCTTTCAATGCACAATCAAACCCAGCACAAAGTCCAAGGGGCTTTGTAAGAACAAGAATAATCTTAATTAATGTTGCACCTTTCATGTAGAGGACGCAGCTCCAAGTGCTTTACATGCAGTAAAAGAGGAACACTCACAATACGGTACACAGGATGCACAAGTAAAAAGAGCTGTGCAAGGTTTACATGGCGTGTCACATTTTCACAAGCATAGGAAGAGAAAACAGGCGTTATTCTGGACGATCCCTCGCCAGAGAAGGGCTGAGCCTCTGTCAGTGTCTATTTGTGTTAATTGTAATATATCTATAGACATCTACAGATATCTATAGATATCTGTAGATGTCTATAGATAGATATCTACAGATATCTATCTATAGATATCTACAGATGTCTATCTATAGATATCTACAGATATCTATCTATAGATATCTACAGATATCTATCTATAGATATCTACAGATATCTATCTATAGATATCTACAGATATCTATCTATAGATATCTACAGATATCTATCTATAGATATCTACAGATATCTATCTATAGATATCTACAGATATCTACAGATATCTATCTATAGATATCTACAGATATCTATCTATAGATATCTACAGATATCTATCTATAGATATCTACAGATATATCTATAGATAGATATCTGTAGATATCTATCTATAGATATCTACAGATATATCTATAGATAGATATCTGTAGATATCTATAGATAGATATCTGTAGATATCTGTAGATATCTATAGATAGATATCTGTAGATATCTATAGATAGATATCTGTAGATATCTGTAGATATCTATAGATAGATATCTGTAGATATCTATAGATAGATATCTGTAGATATCTATAGATAGATATCTGTAGATATCTATAGATAGATATCTGTAGATATCTATAGATAGATATCTGTAGATATCTATAGATAGATATCTGTAGATATCTATAGATAGATATCTGTAGATATCTATAGATATCTATATATATATCTATAGACATCTACAGATATCTCTAGATATCTATCTAGATATATCTCTAGATAGATATCTCTAGATATCTATCTAGATATATCTCTAGATAGATATCTCTAGATAGATATATAGAGATATCTATAGATATCTCTATAGATATCTCTAGATAGATTTCTATAGATATCTATATAGATATCTATAGATATATATATAGATATCTATAGATATATATATAGATATCTATAGATATATATATAGATATCTATAGATATATATATAGATATCTATAGATATATATATAGATATCTATAGATATATATATAGATATCTATAGATATATATATAGATATCTATAGATATATATATAGATATCTATAGATATATATATAGATATCTATAGATATATATATATAGATATCTATAGATAGATATCTATAGATATCTCTATATATCTATCTAGAGATATCTATCTAGAGATAGATATATATATACATAGAATATCTATCTATCTATCTATCTATCTATCTATCTATCTATCTATCCACATACACACACACACACACACACACACACCTGTAGCAACTTCAGATCAACTCTTTGATTTGGCGCCAAGCGAAGCTCCACCCATTCAGCACAGAGCTTCCAACGATGGAGAACTGCTGATGGAAATATGAGCCAACAAACCGACGACACCTTAGCTTGCTTAGCGTTCGGCTGTGTCAGTTTTCCTCACCTCTGAACCTCATGGTCTCTCACCTTCTCACCGGCCCGGAGGCGTCCTTCTTAATGAGATTCTGAGACCGTTTCTATTCTCCTTTTCTATTTTCCATACAGTGCTTACTAAACCGGTGTGTATAAATTTGCTAGAAATTACCATGAGATCACACAGCGCTGCATAAGATCTCTCCAGCTGTGATGGGATTCTCCGGGTTATTTGTTCACTCTCTCAAAGTGATGCAGGAGCTTCGGCATTGTGTCTCACACTCCAGCTTTTAGAGGGCTGCACTTTCCCAGCACAGAGAAGTCACTGCACTTTGAAGTGTTGCATCAATGGCGTGCCGAAGTGGGAAAGATGAAGGGAAGAAGAGATGGAGGGGAAAAGGAGGGAGGAGAGGGAAGTGGAAAAGGCAGTTAAAAATGGGAGGTGGAATCAAAAGAGGGGGGTGAGTTCAGACAATCTATAAGAGGTCACACCGCCATC
Source organism: Aulostomus chinensis (assembly GCF_037954235.1). Classification (NCBI taxonomy): domain Eukaryota; kingdom Metazoa; phylum Chordata; class Actinopteri; order Syngnathiformes; family Aulostomidae; genus Aulostomus; species Aulostomus chinensis. Next base: position 1,338,939 of record NC_141335.1, read on the forward strand.
TTTCTTTCCATCTCCTTAAAGACGGACACGAACTGGAAGATGAATGGAGAGACATCCGTAAACGAGTGTGACAAATAGAGCACTGTCTCTCTGTGTTGAGATAGCCTATCTGGAGTGACTCATCTGTTCGCTACAATCTCTGATGGATTGATTGTGTGTGTGTGTGTGTGTGTGTGTGTGTGTGTGTGTGAATGACAGGGGGGAACGGTAGTTAGTGTGTGTTTGTGGCTGAGGACTCACAAGTGGTGTCCTCTTAGAAAGAAGCGCACACACACACACACACACACACACACAGGCTGATGTATTGAGGTGTTATGAGTCCTTGGTTTGACGTGGCATCCGGCCTCAATTTTCACCCTGCAGCTCAGGCGTCCGTCATTGCAACACCCTGGAGTGTGTGTTGGTGGCGTTGCGCGGCTGTGTGGACGTGTGTTTGTGATGGTCGAGGTGGAATGAGGGCAGTGAGGAGACGAGGACAAGGAGCTGACGGGAGCTTGACAGACAAAAAACACATTCTGAAGGTGAGAGACAATTTTTTTCCTGAAGCTCATAAGTCATTTCCAAGCGTTCTGTGTGGTCGTTTCCTCCTACAGGAAGCTAGCATGCCAGGTGGGATGTATATTTGTAGTCTGTCCCTGTCTGTCTGTCATTCTCCCCCCTTCTTTCTCTCTCTGTGTGTCTCTTCCTCTTTTAGTGTTTCCGTATCAGGCCCATTCTTTTATCCATCTTTGTCTCTGCCACTGTTTTCTGTCTCCTCCCCCCACCCAGTCAACCCAGATGCCGCTTCCATAAAGCCTGGATCCGCGCCACATTCCTGCCTGTTCAAAGAAAGGTTTCTGTTGCCGCTGTCACAAGATGTGCTTGTCTGGGAGTAAATCGATTCAAGGACTGAGATTCTAGACCTGCTCCACTAATAAAGAGTCAGGAGAGCACACTTCTGGTGGTTTGGAGCTGTACAAATAAATTGACTTGAACAGTCCAGCAGGAAGTGGTCATCTCCTGGTTCCTCCACCAACAGGAAGTCATCATCTCCTGGCTCCTCCCCCAGCAGCCAATAGGATCGCTCCATGTGATTGTGGTGATTGAATCAGTAAATCAGCTCTGGTGAACAAAAGTTGATGCTGGAAGCCTGGATGCTACGGTTAGCAGTGCTAAACTAACCTTAGCCTACAGTATGAAGGAGCTACACCAGGGTCACATGACTTCAACGTCACCACCACTAAGCTTCAGGCTTCTTGTGTTCCCCCTGATGACCTTTAATGACCTCCATGACCTCTGTAGGCTCCTCTAGACTCTTGTTAGCAACCCAGGTTTTTAAGACTCCAACCTCCACCAGTCTGGTGTTTACTGGTGGATCTGATGTAGAACTGAACCTCCACCACCCACCAGTCTGGTGTTTACTGGTGGATCTGATGTAGAACTGAACCTCCACCACCCACCAGTCTGGTGTTTACTGGTGGATCTGATGTAGAACTGAACCTCAACCATCCACCAGTCTGGTGTTTACTGGTGGATCTGATGTAGAACTGAACCTCCACCATCCACCAGTCTGGTGTTTACTGGTGGATCTGATGTAGAACTGAACCTCCACCATCCACCAGTCTGGTGTTTACTGGTGGATCTGATGTAGAACTGAACCTCCACCATCCACCAGTCTGGTGTTTACTGGTGGATCTGATGTAGAACTGAACCTCCACCATCCACCAGTCTGGTGTTTACTGGTGGATCTGATGTAGAACTGAACCTCCACCATCCACCAGTCTGGTGTTTACTGGTGGATCTGATGTAGAACTGAACCTCCACCATCCACCAGTCTGGTGTTCACTGCTGGATCTGATGTAGAACTGAACCTCCACCATCCACCGGTCTGGTGTTTACTGGTGGATCTGATGTAGAACTGAACCTCCACCATCCACCAGTCTGGTGTTTACTGGTGGATCTGATGTAGAACTGAACCTCCACCATCCACCAGTCTGGTGTTTACTGCTGGATCCGATGTAGACCTGAACCTCCACCATCCACCAGTCTGGTGTTTACTGCTGGATCTGATGTAGACCTGAACCTCCACCATCCACCAGTCTGGTGTTTACTGCTGGATCTGATGTAGACCTGAACCTCCACCATCCACCAGTCTGGTGTTTACTGCTGGATCCGATGTAGACCTGAACCTCCACCATCCACCAGTCTTGTGTTTACTGCTGGATCTGATGTAGACCTGAACCTGCTGATATCTCCAGCTGCTAAGAACCACACACCTGATTCCAGGTCACTCACATGGAGACCAGGGAACTGGATCTTCATCAATGAGAACTCAATCAATAGTTTCAGGACTCATTCCTGCACTGCTGTGTTGACCAGATTATTATTTCAACCATGAGTAGCAGAATCCCTGGAGTTCACAATTTCTGCATCCCTACTGGGTTTCCACCTTCAGGGTTGTGTGTAAAAGCACTTCCTGAATAATGGCAGTTGGAGCCTCAACACAAGCAGCAGAGACTGGTGCCGCATTCTGATCGCCGCTGCCGCCACCTCGCTCTGCTCCTCAGCACCTGAGCTAGAATGCAGCACCGTGGCGCATAAACATGAAAGACAACGCCTTCGCACCCGCCGCATTGCCCTCGTAAGAGAGCGTTAAATCAAGCAAGCAGACAGAGCTCATTCCATTTACATCGCAGGGTGGAAGTGTGTGTGTGCTGAGAGATCAGACTGGAGAATACATGCAGTTTGTCTTGAGCTCATATCTCTCAGTTACTCTTTTTATGAAGCAAAGCTGATGCAAGGGTACACCACCCGGCACAGCTGGGTGTTGTTAGGTCTAATGAAAAGCCTTCCTCTCTCTTTCGCTTAACTACCTCTTTTTTTTTTTTTTACTCACACCTTCTATTTTGTGTCTCCTTCCATTTCTCTCACATTGATTCAATCTTCCTCGTCTCCTCAGAGCCTCCCAGGCCGCCCCCGCATCTCACTGATGCTAATCTCCCTGTAGTATAGTATTGTCAGACTTTGATCAGGAGCCAGCCTCTCTCATTCACGCCGCTGCTCTCAGACCTCTCTGTGCCTTCCCTAATACTCGGTAGACTTAATGAGTACTATGGGCCTCTTTTGATAGGCTGCTGCACACATTTCACAGACAAGCTCCCCTCTCACACATTTATAGGAGACATGATTGTGCACACCGAGTCTGCGTGGAGAGAGTGATGCAAGCTAAAATGCTGACTTTCCTTTCAAGGAGAATGAGGCAACAATTAGCAGCCACTTGCTGCTTTGATGGAGGATGATGTAGCCGCGCATCATCCGTCCTCCACAGTCTTCAGAAACCTCAAAACCTGGGTTTGATTTATGATACAATCTGAATTGTGAATATATAAATGTACACATGTACGCTCATTTGTTGCCACACACTTTTGCAAGCTCTGGTTTGGTTTCGGCAGTAAAACACGTGGTTAGGTGTGTCGGTGCGTATCAGGAAAAACAGTTTATATTTGCTGGTGTGGAAAAATCACGTCAGCTAATAAAAACTGATGTTCATCCAATTGGTCCGGAATGCTGATGACAAAGTTTTCACTCGACTTTCCAAACGACTGAATGCTGTAGTCACTCTGTTCTGAAGTCACGATAGACAGAATGAGTGCTGCGGTGCTGCGGGTCATCCCAGCCTCTCAAAGATCCGCACCATCACTTCAAGACAGTTTTCAGTTCAAATGTCAATGTGGACTCCAGAGTCATGATCCTGTCTGATGTCCTGACTCATAACAGCTGCAATCCCACAAAATCAGGCCAAAACAAAATGATATGAGCTGGAGCTGGCCACTTAAGCAAGAACTTGGTTGATACTTGACTCTAATACTGTCGTTCAGACTATTTACAGGACAGAGAAGTATTTGTACTTACAAATGCGCCATTAGGGATGAAGAGTTGCCAAAATGACAGAACTGATTTATACACATTACCTCAGATTTTACCTCTAAATTCACTCTTTTCTTTACCTACCATTAATCCATTCCTGAGTGTGTATTGATTTTGTAGGAGGTGCCACACACACACACACACACACACACACACACGAGTGCACCAACGACCTTTTCTTTCCCCTTTGGGTTTCTCTGAGAAATTGGGTTTCTTTCTTTCCGTTTCCCCCATTCACCCTTTTTTGTCTCTTATCAGCGAGAGAAGTCACTTACAGTTGACACTGAGCCACGAGGACACACAACAACCTCAACTGCTGTTTGTTTGCAGTTGTTAGACTTTCTTCCTCCGGTAAGTAGAGGGGAGCCGTTGTCTTCCGTAATAATGTTGTAACATGAAACCAGGTAGAAAATTGGTAATGCCTTTTTATTCATTTTCACCCCCTCCCATTTATCCAGGAAATATTGGTGGTTTGGCTTGCATAAATCCTCAGTGCTCCCCTTTGGCTGGCCACTGAGCCTGAGGCTGTTTGTAAAATTCACCGAGGCCGCCGCCATGGCTTCGCTCAGGCAGCGTGGTCTCCGCCTGGCCACATATCTGGATGACCGGCTGCAGCTGGCGCTCCACTGAGGAGGCGCGGATGGACGCTGCTTCACGTGCCCGACCAGGGTTTTGTAGTGAACAGGGAGACCTTTCTGGGTCCGTGCTTGTATTCGCTCACCTTTTCAGCCGAGAGCGTGGACACACTCAGGTGAAGCGGGGTGCACGTCGTTCCAGGAAAACAGACCAGGCACGTCTCTGTTTGAGGCTGCTGGACCTGTCACCACTGTGGGAGGTGAGTCTGGACTGAATTGAGTAGCGTCTCTCCGACCCGACCTCACCAAAGGCCCTGGTGTAAACAGCCCCTGAGGGGGGCGTCGCTGTGCTAGGAGGACACAGACAACAGCCGCAGACCCAAGGCTTCAGGTGCTGTTGTCCATCAATGTCCCCTACCATCGTAAATGCGATATTTTTGGGATGCCTTGATGGGATCTTGCGTGACACTCATTTCATTAAGTGGTTTCAAACAAGGACACACAGCAGAACATCAACACAACCTTCATTTGTCTTGTGCAGTCTGCAGTTTCGTATCGTCAACATGGCACTGAACCACCGCTCCAGCTAGCGTTTCTCCTGCTTTCCTTTCTGGGAGTTCTATCACATACAACATAGAAGTGCAATGATCCACTGGGACCCAAGGACGAGCTAAAAAATTTGGCGGTCAAAGGTCAAACTCACTGTCCCAGAAGCCCAGAACTTTGATACAGTATGTCAAATCAAATTTGCACCTTCTTGCCCATAACTGCAAAAGTAAGAACACACCCAGAGTGTTGCTCAGAGCAGCACCGCGCACCATGGAAGGTCTGGCAAACACAACTTGTTGTTGGATCACTGCCAGGAGAGACCTTCGAAAAAGGAGCTGCCACCATGTTGATCTGGAACTTTCCAGAGGAGAAGTGTGCATTTCTTAGCATATTTTAGTTTTATAGACATGGAAGGATGAGTCAGATTAAGAGAAATAAAGTTCATGAGCCCATTACGTCACCCAAAGCTGGATGTGGCAATGGAATTTATTCCCATTTTTAACTCACTCTGACAGAGATATTCTTTCTTCTCTCCCACCGTAGAATGACTCACATTATCGTGTGCGTCTGGCATAGAAATGACCCTCCAGACCTGCTAAATTCTATTAGCAATTCTCTCTTCTATTCCTTTGTATCAGGACAAGGCGATCTAAAACGAGGGAAGGTCGGTGAATAAAACATTCCATATTTTAAGCCTGAGAAAGTCTGTCACTGGGTTCAGACCAACAGAACAAAGCTCCTTTTGACACTCTGAAGTCTGGAAGTCATGCATGTGATACATGGTAATGCTACCTTTTTATGCTGTCAATTCCTGTCACACTTCCTGTGGCATCCCTCTCAGGCAGCACCTGCTGTCCCAGCACCTCCTACCTGTGATCAAATAAATCAGATCGATATTTTGTGTGTAGTGATGAAGCTTTACTGAAGAACTGGTGAAGAAATCCTTTCTACCAACGTGTGCCGCATAAGAACAACCTCAATGGCGACTGGAGGGGCACATGTGAGCCAGGCCAGGGGAGACGGAGACACCTGCTGACATTCTCAAGCTCAGGTAGTGCCAACTGTGCGCCAAAACCACAATATAAAATACCATAGCAGTCTAACATGTAATTTGAAAACAAAGCAGTAAACATTTCAGATGTTTTATGGTCTTTTCCAAACTATATTTTTAACATTCACAATGTTTACATGTGTTTTTCAATGTGTAGATGTCATATAAACTTGTTTCAGAGAGATTTTATTGAAAATAATGCTATCAGCTACTGGCAAAATAATTTGTTTAAATATTACAAAGAAAAACAAATTTCATTGTGAACTTCACAAGAAAAAATCCACATTTCGTGGCTTTAGATAGCTGGTTGTCCACGTCTCCCTCCAGCATGCATGACAGCGTACATCCTGTGTTTAGAGAATTTACTTTGCCTTTAATTCAGAGGATTGTTGCAACACACACACACACACACACACACACACACACACACACACACACACACCTTCAGCTGCTGGCTGCCATCCGAGTTTGAGAGGAAAAGTTAAAGACTGTTGGCACCAAACACAGTTTGTCCTCTGCTACATAAACACTCAAAAACACACAGAGTTGGCATCTGGTGGGACGCTGTCATGTGACATAAGGGTAAAGAGTTAAGCAAGCATCCTCAGTACTGACAGCACACACACACACACACACACACACACCTCTGATTCAATTGCAATCTGCCGGCAGGTCTGAAGCAGAACATACAGGAACACTGCTGCAAGCAGCGTCTTTAACAGACACACGTGTGTGTTAAACACACACCCTCAAGCCTGTTAAATACCTGTCAAAATACCTAAAGAACACACCTGCATACCTATATCACACACACACACAGACACACACACACCTCCTCTCCCTATCTGTGTGTGTGTGTCTGTGTGTCGCACTGGAGATCACATACACACAAACCCGACAATAACCAGAGCAGAGCCATCTGAAATGCAATCCCCATGGTCTTATAAACACACACACACACACACACACACACACCCCAGCAGCAGTCCCTGATTTCTCATTATCGCAGATGGATAGAAAGGTGGAGGGAGGGAGTGAAGGAGGATAGAAGCAAAGGAGGTTAGGAACTAAAGGACAGGAGAAGAGGAGGAAAAGAAATGGACAAGGAAGGAGGGAAGGAGGTGAGCAAGCAAGAGGAGAGTGAGGAAGGAGAAGTCTTCGTCCGGGATGTGCCGATGATAGAGAGAACGAGGGAGGAGAAGATAATGTGAGATTGTGTTGAGAGCTATATTAGATGGAGCAGGGTGTCCCACTATATGGCAGGGGAAATTGAAGTGTGTGTGTGTGTGTTTGTGTGTGAATGTGTGTCTCTCTGGTGGTAGAAATTGGTGTCGGCAGGACCCCAAATGGCTGTTTTCCTGCCTGACAGGAGATAAGAGAGAAAAAAATATATAAACAAGGTGGAAAGATAGCAGGAGAGAGGGAGGGAGGAAGCGGAGGTGAAGAAGTCAAGGAACCAACTGGGAGGAGAGATGAGCAGAGATACATTCTAATGTTGGAGAAAAACTGAAATGCAATTAACATGAAAAACTTAACTCCAAACAGAGGCAGCGTCCTCAGTCAGCCAGCGCCCTCTGGGTTGTTTCCTGTCATCCAGATCAGTCGATGAGTTTCAAAACTGTCACCAGAAACCACATACAAACATTCCCTGAGGGGTCAAACGTGTCCAGGCTGGCGCCCACAAGCACAAGGTCGTAGGCAACCATTTCTGTTGGTAGATGTTACATAGTAAAGGAAATGTGGTTCCTAATTTGGTGCACTGCTGGCTCCTGGGTGTACTATGAGTGAGCTAGTAATAGCAGTAATACTACATTTCCCAAAGCTGGTGTTCTGACCCACTGCTCATTTCTATGTCACAAGCCGCTACTCTGAGAGCTTTCATGCTCTTCGCGATCAAGGCAGCCGATCTGGTCCAGTAGCACTCCTGAAACAAACCTGACTGATCAAGGCGAGAACTGTAGCTGCACCAACCATCATCCCGAGACCCAGACAAAAGGGTGGAGAAACTTCTCTCCTCCGCAATGACCCGATCACAGCTAGTTAGCTTAGCACCTTGGCTGGTGGTGGGTGGGAAGTGTCAGCATCAGCTAGCTCAGGCTAGTTAGCTTAGCACCTTGGCTGGTGGTGGGTGGGAAGTGTTAGCACCAGCTAGCTCAGGTCCAGGCTACTTAGCTTAGCCCAATGGCTGGTAGTGGGTGGAAGTGTTAGCATCAACTAGCTCAGGTTCAGGCTAGTTAGCTTAGCCCAATGGCTGGTAGTGGGTGGCAGTGTTAGCGTCAGCTAGCTCAGGTCCAGGCTACTTAGCTTAGCCCAATGGCTGGTAGTGGATGGGAAGTGTTAACATCAGCTAGTTCAGGTCCAGGCTAGTTAGCTTAGCCCAATGGCTGGTAGTGGGTGGGAAGTGTTAGCATCAGCTAGCTCAGGTCCAGGATGCTGGTGTGTCCAGCAGGAGTCCTCCTCCTCATCATCATCAGTAGCAGCAGTCGCTCTTCTAGTCCTCAACAAACCTTTGGTTCTGTTGACCCAAGTTCCAGTGGAGCTTTGGAGGTGCTGCGTCAAATCACTGCGCCCAATCAGGAAAGTAGTTCCGGCTACGTGTCTGATTCTACCACTACAATGTCTCCCATGTTACCCATTCACCTTGAAAATTAAAACATCCATGTCATGTGATTGATTCTTCAGAGGCTACGCTGCCTTCATCAAGGTTAATCGCCACATCAAATGATTGTCTAGGCTTGTATACCTTGCTACACGGGTACAGGTGTAACCTGACCCACCCCAACAACTTGTAAGAAAGACAAACTAACCACACACAAGTTGGCTTCCCAAAGGGTGAGCGAGCAGGAGCCTGATGTGAGGACGTCCTGTGCCGGATGTCATAGGTCAGATCCACAAGTGGGATTTTTAAAAAAGCTGCCTTTTATTTGTGGATTGGTTGGCTTCAGTCTTCCAGAGCCACCATGGTGAGAAAAGTCTCACACAGATCCAATGTCTGGCTCAGTGGAGTATTTCACCTCGAAAAACACGTGGCCCTTCAGCAGCGCCGGCAGTTTGCATGTTCCTCAGTTTTTTTCAAAACCCTGATTTAATTACAAGACTGTAGACCAAGCAGAGCAGGATTCATATCAATATTAGTTATTATAAGGTAAAACAGCCACATTCCCTACAGGCGTCCACATGCTACGTGTGCGAGCCAGGGAGGTAGATGAAACTGGCGCCTTCTCAGGGCCTCTGCAGCGGGCAGATTGCCCTTCACAGTCTAATAAGTTCTGAAAGAGTTGAGCATAAAATGGAGGCAGAGACATTCACAGGCCAGCAGGCTGACTCATAAATAACACACCTGAGAGGCGAGAGGGAGGGCGGCGCGCAGATAGGAAACCTTTAAAAGTCGTGAAATACAGACATCAGTGGACACAAAAGTAAAAGGCTGCTGCAGAGTGCGGAGAGACGAGCGGTTAACAAAAGGGAGAAAAGAGAAACCTGCACTTTTATTCAAACGCACACGAGTGAAAGCAACAGAGTGAAATAACTCTGACTGACGGAGATATAGATTTCACTGTCCGACTATCACACTGGTGCTTTTAAAAGCTGCGAATTATTTTGTTGGCTACTATGAGTCTGCCCATCTGAAAAACGTAATTTTTAATCTTTCATCTTGGTTTTGGTCTCCAACTCGAGGTCCTCACACCACCACCTGACCTGCAGGACGCCAGACTAGGGCTCCTGTGGACGTCGCTGCACAGCTCCTCGCCTCCTGCTGTATCATTCAGAGGACTGACATCAACAGAGCAGCACCTGGAGCACTAGGGCACTTTGGTTTGAAAGACAAACCAGGAATCAAGTATAAAAGCAGGGATGTACATCGACTAGATGACCCAGTTGGTACATAGAGAGTTATGATTTCAGCTCCATCTTGAAGTTTTCCATCAATCCCATCCCAGCAGAGGTCAGACTTGTCTTGGAGGACACAGGTGATAGCAGACTGGTGCTACCAACATTAGCAGTTGTGGTAACGATGGAGTGATTGTTCAAAAAAAGAGAAAAATACCATGTAGTTGAACTGGTTTCCGGCTCAGTTTTGATTTCTGAAAACAGCAGCTAGAAAAGGGACTGATAAGAGTGGTGAGGGAACTAAAAAGATCCAGAAACCTGCCACACAGGATGGAAATTCTCTGCAGGCTTGACTGTCGGCGTTGGGATTATTTTCAAAAATCATACTGAGGAATCATATTGGAGAGGGATTATGATTTTTCCTCACAAAGGGACATTTAGGAGCCACGAGGCTCTGAGGTGCGAAGCTGCATGATGCTGCATACAAACTGAGTGAGGAAGTGGACAGAAGAGCTCAGACATGTTTATGCACATTCCTCGATCGCTCAGGAAAATTCTTCCTGACCACAGCCTCGGCGTCTGCTGCAGCACAGCTGGCGTTTTAAATGCCCGTCACATTGTTTCCTACTTCAACGCCGTCACACTCACTCTGGATTTGTTTACATACAGACTAACTAAATCCAATCAGTTTTTCCATTCAGCGTGTTGTGTTGTGATCGTCTTGACAGCGAACATCTAAACTTGTTTGCATGCATGTCGAGAATTCAGATAAGCACACTGCCTCGTCTGTAAACACAGGATTAAACTGGAAGGGCACCGAGGAGCGGGGGTGTCTGCCAAGGCCACATTAAACTTTCACTTCTTCAAAATCCTACACATCAATAGATATCATCACTGACAACGTACCCATTTGTCACGGACGTGTCTGTGTAATATTGAGTGAGAAAGAAGATGCTGAAAAAATGCCCCCTGGCATTGTTGAAGGGACAATTTGTAGCCAATCAACAGCATATCAATCTAGGTTGTGATCCTCCATCTTAGCGAATCTGTTTGCCACTCCTTTGTTCTGACGAGGATTTAGTCCACGCCGGTGGTTCGAGTCCCTCTTTCTGTGCTTTATCTATAAATCACTTTTCATCCAACTGAAGCACGAGGTGCTTGGCACAACACAACAAAGACGGCTTGATTGATTGATTCCCGGTACATCTGCTTTACAACCCAGCCCCACCTCCCTGAACATCATTTTCCATCTCACGATGTCACGTACCATTGATGGCCTCCTACTTCGGTGGGTAGGTCTAAGTTTGGGAATCAGACTTCGATTCCTTTCTTTCTTTTATGGTGTTTTAAGAGGCCACTGTTGTCCACACCGTTACCATGCAGTTTTGTTCTAATTAAAAATGTTTTAAAATGAGCTTCACACTAAAAGCTTTGATGATAAGTAAAAAAAAAAAAAAAAAAAAAAGGCTACGGCTGGTGGAAAAAACTGATATTCCAAATGGAAGCTGGGATGAGTGTCACTACACCTGAATGACTGCCGGTAAAGATCCACCTGCCCCCACCATGACCCTCCTTTTCAGTCCTCTTGAACGACAGAAAGCAGTTAATGACCTCTCCAGCTCCTCTCCATCTACTCCTTTTCTTTGTTGTCGCAGTCACACAAAAAGACCAGACGAATGGAGAGAACCCGCACTCACATTTCTTCTTCCTCTCCCAACATCAGCACAAAGGGGCTGTGTGACATGAATGAGGGCCAGAATCGAGAGGAAAAGGTTTACTCCGGAAAAAAGGGGGAGCGACAGAGAAAAGAGATGATCAGGTGCTTGTTCAGGGTCGCATTTAAAAGTGAAGATGATACATTTGATGTTGATAGTGTCTGATGAGGTTCAGTGAACTGAAGCTTGTTGTTAGAGGGTCAGGGGTGACATTGCTGTTGTCTCTGGTCGCGCCACGATCCTGCTGTCACAGGCACGCAGCCATAACCTCTTCTTACACCTTCTTCATAACTCTCAATGGAAATAAACCAACTTGCCTTATGATCCAAATCTCATTGCAGTATTTTCAGCCAGAAGGTTACAACTAGCTTGAAGTTTGTGGTTGTTTTATGTAGCTAGGAGGACGCCAAATAGTAGAGGGGGCGGAGAACGCCATCTGAAATCATCGCCAAAGTGGAAGCTTACACCCCGAATGTTCCGAGAGACGAGACTTTGACCTTTAAATAACAAAACCGACATTTCTGGTCATTAACCGTTGCGACCCAGGAATCACCTGATTAGTTCAAGTCACATCAAGGACCCCGACTGGGAGAGCCATGTTAACAGCAGCAGGACTTTAAGGGTTTCAGGTCAGGCGGTGTGACAGCCAGGCCGAGTGTGTGTGAACACCTGGTTTTTGCTACCTACTGGAGACCTTTCCTGGTACAAACACCCACCTCATCAGGACCTCGAGTCCTCCTGGGAACAAAACCCTCCTGATGCAGCACAACGCCTTTTCTGAGTTCCTGGTTAAAGTTAGAGTGAAAGTGTGAATTGAGGTTAGGTCCAAGTTAGGATTAGGATTAGGCTGTCCACAGGAATGGAAGTCAATGGAATGTCCTAATGAGGATTGCTGCACAAACCCGTGTGTGTGTGTGTGTGTGTGTGTGTGTGTGTGTGTGTGTGTGTGAGATGACCAGCTACCTGAAGACAAGGCATGGAAAGAGCAAAGATTAGAGATTGAGGGAGCAGGAGGGTTTGCAGGGATTTACTGTAAGTGGGTCATGAAACGAGGTAGATTGACAGGAGGAGGTGGTGGTGGAGAAGAGGAGGTAAAAGAGAGTGAGGGGAGGGAAGGTGAAGTGACAGCCAGAGGTTTTCCAGAAAGGGGGGCTTCAATAGGGACGAGGGGAGAGGTTGACAGAAAAGGATTTGAGGGGTGAGAGCAGGAGGCGGGGCTGCTGAGACAGAGAGGTGACCGGAGATCTTGGACTTGATGAGTTAATGAAAGTGAGGAGGGGGAAATGACAGAGAGGGGCAACGGGGGTGTAGCTGACAGAGACGGAGAGAGAGGCAGGTGGGGGATTACAGGAGGTCAGGAGAAAAGGTCACAGGAAAGGGTCGGGTAGGGAAACGTAACCAATGACACAGAGGCTGATGGGGGAGCAGAGAAAGCAAGGTGAGGAGGGATGTTTCATCTCCAGCTGAGCCATGGTCCACCCCCGTCATCTCCGCCTCCCTCAGACGAGAGGAGCATCCAGGAGGAGGGACAGCCTCCCAGGATGCTCGCCCTATTGTAGCGTTGGTTGTTTTCAGGGTGTTTCAGGCTCAGAGGGCTCTGCCAGCACGACAGGCCTCCAGAGCAGCCGTTCCACCAGGCCCTGTCAGTCACCGTTGCCCACTGACACCCACAGGGAGAAGAACTGAACCGTCAGCTTCCTTCTAGGTTCCAGGATGGCGTGTAAAATTAAGACCGCACCACATTGGGAAAAACTGACACTGCAGCTTCTGCTCCGCTGTTTTCGGTGATATATAACGTGGGTATGATGAAAATAATAGACCTGCACCGTTCTGAAAGAACTTTTTTTCCCCACAAAACACAGGAAAGGACAATCACGTGGTACCAATGCACTGAATGGAAAGAAAAAATCCACAAATGCAAACATACACATGGGGCATTGAATGCGTATCAGTTCAATGTAGAATAGAGTCATCTGAACATAATCAATCGTGCCGGGTGATTAATGGGTTCATTAATTTCCTTTTTTTTTTTTTTTAATTTACCTGTGGGACTGCGATGGTTCCTGTTTGCTAATAAAATGTTCTGGTCCTGAATGCATCGCAGCACCTCCAGAGACTCAAGAGAAAATTAATACATGTCATCATCTGTGCTGTGCGATAGGTCATAAAGGGCTGGTTTGCAGTTTCACACTGATCTGATAACAGCGATGCTGCAGTCTCAGGTGTGAGTTTTCCTCTCTGGCTGGGCTCCTGAACACCAAACATACACACACACACACACACACACACACACACACACACACACACACACACACGCAACCTCCCTTTACAACCTCATCTATTTCAGCTGGTTTCCTTCCTCCTCCTCAACTTTACTCCCCTCTCATGAATTGTGCAGTTTTTATGATTATTTTTATTTCTCCATTTGGTCTTTACCTGTTCATTTGAGACTTCTCTCCTACACAAAGGTTAGGGGGACTTTCAGGGACCATTCTGGATCTTCCAGTCATGCAAAGGAAATATGTCAGAGGCACTTGTACAGGAGGTTCCCTCACACAGAAAGATCCTGCAGTGTTACTTTAAAGTTGTGCAATTACTCTCGGAAGGTGATGCAGCAGCCTCAGTGGAACATTAGTGGTTGTTCTCCTCAAGGTTCCAGTAATTTCACAATAATTTCCACAATGCTCTGAACATACATTACAAACCCAGAGGAAACATAGACACTCTTCTAGAATCGCCTGAACTGAGCAGCACAGAAATGAGACCTGAAACCCAGCAAATCAGCTCTCCTAGTAGAGCGTCTGGTTCTTTGGTCTGCAGGTCAGTGACCTGAAATCAAGGGTGTGGTTCCCAGTAGAGATACTAGCAGGTTCAGTTCTTCATTAGATCCACCAGTAAACACCAGACCGGTGGATGGTGGAGGTTCAGTTCTACATCAGATCCACCAGTAAACACCAGACCGGTGGATGGTGGAGGTTCAGTTCTACATCAGATCCTCCAGTAAACACCAGACCAGTGGATGGTGGAGGTTCAGTTCTACATCAGATCCACCAGTAAACACCAGACCGGTGGATGTTGGAGGTTCAGGTCTACATCAGATCCACCAGTAAACACCAGACCGGTGGATGTTGGAGGTTCAGTTCTACATCAGATCCACCAGTAAACACCAGACCGGTGGATGGTGGAGGTTCAGTTCTACATCAGATCCACCAGTAAACACCAGACTGGTGGATGGTGGAGGTTCAGTTCTACATCAGATCCTCCAGTAAACACCAGACTGGTGGATGGTGGAGGTTCAGTTCTACATCAGATCCACCAGTAAACACCAGACCGGTGGATGGTGGAGGTTCAGTTCTACATCAGATCCACCAGTAAACACCAGACCGGTGGATGGTGGAGGTTCAGTTCTACATCAGATCCACCAGTAAACACCAGACCGGTGGATGGTGGAGGTTCAGTTCTACATCAGATCCACCAGTAAACACCAGACCGGTGGATGTTGGAGTGGTGGAGTCTTAAAAACCTGGGTTGCTAACAAGAGTCTAGAGGAGCCTACAGAGGTCCTGGAGGTCATTAAAGGTCATCAGGGGAAACACAAGAAGCTTGAAGCTTAGAGGTGGGGACCTTGAAGTCATGTGACCCTGATGTAGTTCCTTCCTAGGCTAACATTAGCTTAGCACTGCTAGCCGTAGCATCCAGGCTTCTACAATTCTACAATTTCATTTAGCAGACGCTTTTGTCCAAAGCGATGTACAACACAAGCAAGAATTCAGACCCTCTGCTGATGCTGGTGAAGATGATCTTGATGAACTAAACCTGGAAGATCAACTTTTGTTCACCAGAGCCGATTTACTGGTTCAATCACCACAATCACATGGAGCGATCCTATTGGCTGCTGGGGGAGGAACGAGGAGATGACCACTTCCTGTTGGACTACAAACAGGCCAGGCCTGAGAGGGTTAACATAGGAATGTGTCAAACGTTGGTTGCAGGATGGTCAAATCCAGAGTTTGTATTTTGGTCTTTTTTAAATGTCTGTTGTAGGGAGTTCAGCTGCTGCATGGTCACTGTTTTATGGTGTGTGAGAGCTGGTACTGTCGTCCACATGAAAATGTACAAATGCAACATATTTGCTTGTGTGATCCAAGCATGCGCGTCATCGGTATTCTCTGCAGGTGCAAGTGTGTGTGTGTTTGCTTCTATACACACAGTGTGTCAGTAAGCAGACAGACAACTGCAGCATACAAATGACGGTAAAGGCCACAGAACATGCCAAGCAATGTTGATTATAGCTGATGCTACAGAGATAATCTTGATTACTTCTGCCACGTACTGCAGGTTGTCAGCCGATCAGATACGTGGGGTTCATTATGAAACGCTGCCAGGGGGAAAACTCTCACCACTGATCCATATTTGATTAATTCCACTCGGATTGTTTGCTTTTGTGGTGTAGATTCCTGGTAAAACTGCCTGACAAAGCTGAACAGTCGTCATTTGGAGTTTAACGTCCAGCATGTGCAGTGAGACCTGAGCCACCAAGCTGGAGCCAGCGGCAGCAGAAGGGCCTCCGCCGACACACCGAGCACTGAGAGTTTGTCTAAAAAGCAGAACCACCTCATTCTGAAATTCAGTTTTAAGCAACCTGTTTTTCTCAGGTAGATTTGACCATGACTTAACATTGCTCAGAGAAATTCCACCGGGACAAGACCAAGACGCAAACAAGCAAATCAGTTCTCAGGGCTTCATTGAGTACAGAGCGGAGCTTCTGTGTTTACTTGTGGCAAACAACACACACATTCCTGCCAATGGTTTCACAATTCCAGAGACGCACACGTGGCTGTGAACGTGCCCAGCCAGCTGGCAGCGCACATCTGACAGACATCTACCTCAGCGCTGCACAGACAGTAAATTCAGCTGATAATGAAATTTAGGTTGATGTTAAAATCAAATGTTGGACGAATGAACAATAACATAAAAAGACATTTGGCAGACACCAGCAAGAACCCAGGAACAGAGCAAGTGACTAGAATAAGCAGACAGACTTGCTGGTCTTACTGGTGAGGAGGGCAGAACGACATCCAAGAAATCAATTCATCTTTGTCGAGTACATCAAAAGCTACAGCTGTTGACATCATGAGACGCCGCGTTATGTTTTTCTGCACCAGCATGAAGGCAAACTTACAGCAAACCAGGAGCCAAAGACTGAGGCTGCAAAGCTCTGACCACATCACCTCAAACAGGAAAGAGGGCCTTTGACTAATGGACACTAAAGTCCAGTGGTCAGAAGAAACCGCAGACCTTCAGGCATCATTGCATTTCTGAGAAAATAATTCAGACATAATTATGAGCCTGTGCACGTCACACAGGTCAGCGTGTGGCGTTCCTCACCATGTCACCGTGGGTTCTCAACCTTGATAATCTTGATTTTAGCTCCGCTTTGTAGTCTGAGTGTGCAAGTTCACATCCTGATAGGCCAGGGATGAAAAACAAGGGGCCGCAATACCAGGTCACGCTACACCTTTCCAAGGAATAAGTATCAATATTCATGGTGTTATCAGGGTGACACGATGATTTTTACGTGACTAATTTATATTTAGTTCACTTGTATGGACACAATGCACATTAATCAACATTTCGGTAGATGTACTTGTTTTGGCTCTGTGGCTAATTTGCTAATTTGCAGACGCTGGGCAAGATGTCAGCTGCCCATGAACATTTTATGCTCATTGTTCACGTCTGACAGTTGCAGTTATTTTGGTTATTGGATTTTTTTTGTAATAACAGTTTATCATGACGTTCCATAGATTTCTTTGTACGGTTTCATCCAGATTGGATTTGTAGCTCAGGGAGTTTGAAAAAGTGGTTCTTCATGCTGCACATACGCTTGGCTTCTCCTGTCCCTTGAAGCCTCTGGCACTGTGTGATCACAAGGGGGCACTACCAGATTTGTGTTAACACTGTACATCGTTTACTAAGATATGCAACATCAAGTGTGCGAGCCGCAGCAAATTCCAGCGAGGGCACCATTTCCGTATTCTTTTGGTTAAAATATGCGATACGCTTGAATGGAATTGTTATAAGGAATAAACTAAACTCAGAGAAATGAGGTCACAGACTTAATAAACCAGAATATTCCTTTAGTGGTCTGGGACAGAACTAATAAAGGAGAGGAGCCACTGGCAGCAGCAGAGCCTCTTAGGCAAACATTTCTCTCTGAAATAGACTCGAACTCAAACTGAACACAGTGAACATTCACCTGAAGTGAACTCCGTCTCAGCGTGGGCTGGATTGTTAATACGTGATGTCATGGTACCACAGACACCAAAACCCCACAGGTTCATTCTCACCTGCTTGAAGGAATCAAACCCAGAACGCGCCTTCACCCCTGATCCCCGAGTTCATCCCCACCAGCCCTGAATTATAAAGCATCCTGGTACTGCTGCAGGTATCACAGGGCCGACGCTGCTCTCCCACTCTGAGGACTCGCACCCACGGCCAGATGTGCAGCGTGAACCTTCACCCGCTGATCCACTCTGCCCCCACGCGCGCACACAGCTGAATGTGGGCCACTTTTTAATAAAGCCGCCTTACAGCTCCACAGGTACCAGAGGCCCGGAGGTAAACAGTTAATGAAATCCCTCTCTGCCTCTCAGACTAAATCATCCAAATAGCAAGCAGCACCTCCAGCACAAAGGCAGACGGATGGCAGAGAACCAGGAGAGACGGGGGGCTTGGAGAGGATGCAGGGTTGGGTCAGGCTCCTTTGAACGTGACAGCAAACAGCGTGGCTTTTTTCAAACGTCAAATGAAGAACTGCTATTCTGTCAGAACTCGTGTTTCTGTCTATGTGTTCTGATACATTCAAGAATCACAATAGAAAAAATATTGATTCAGTTCAGTTCCCTAGCTCCTCCGAAGTAGTTTTACCGTTTTGAGAAGGACACAGTAGGTGTGCTCAACAGGAGGTGGAGACTTTGTTCCATCAGCTCTGAAGTGGCGAATCTCGAGCTCACGTGTCTGACCAGCTGTGGCCATCACCGGCCATTGTACGTCCCGGTTATTCCCAAACTTTGTTTCCGTCTCTGGCCGGTAGCAACATGTGCCATAATAGCTGGAACTCAACAATTACACCTTGTTGAACTGAGGGTTGGGAGGAAGCGGCCTGAGTCTATAGTTGGTCCGGGTTTCCAGGGAACATCTTTACCGGCGGACAGGCGGATGAAATGCTGTTTATAAAAACTGTTATTAACGTCGCCATACAACTGTACTTCTCAATCTGTTATGTTTATATGGTCTGTCCTTTAGAATCAGGCTTGATATGAAGCTAATGATGCTAACAGTCACATAGCAACATTAATGCTGTGGATTCACTGTCCCTCTGAGGCTGCTAAACCAAATTAAGCTAGCGCCGCTAGCACTCCTCGCCACTCCTCGATAACGGCAGCTTGAATGGTCGAGTGCATGACGGCTGTTCCAAGATATTTAGCAAAGATTCAGGTTCGTTTCAAGCAGGAGAGAATAAATGCAGCCTATGAAACTCCTTCATTCCTTGGAAATGTTTATCGGCCATCCAGTCGTCATTGGAGAAAACGATGGCGATCCATCCATTCAATCATTGATCAAGAGTCTGATCACCAATCAGAACAGCTCCGATCTCGAGCCTCCAAGACCGTCGATGCTGCCATCATCTGGCCAAAGTTCTAAATATTTGCAAATTAAACAAAAGTAATTCCAAACGGGGGCTCGCCAGATGGTCGAGGTGCTTTTCACTCTGCGTGCATCTGCTACTGACACCTTTGTTGGTCAACTCTTAGTGGTCGTTTAGCAGAATAACGATGAGCAGTTGCAGTAGAGCCCAGCGGACACGGACTGACACCCACCCCCCATACACATGCATTCCTGGGATGATTTTATTCCTTCAAACGAATCCACAGGGTCACCCTGAGAGGGTTCCCTCTTTTTAAATGGTCTCTAGTCAGCTTCAGATAACAAAACCTGGAGGGACGGTGTGGCTCAGAGGTGGAGTGGCCGTCCACTTAAGGGTCACTGGTTCGACCTCCACTTCCCCCGGTGACCATGTCCAAGTGTCCTTGAGCAAGATACTGAACCCCTAATTGCTCCCTATGGCCCTGCCATGGACTGGTGACCCGTCCAGGGTGAACCCCGCCTCTCATCCAATGACAGCTTGGATAGGCTCCACCCCACCCCCCGCGACCCTTAATGGATAAACAGTATAGAAAATGGATGGAACAAAACCTGGCAGTGTAGTTTTGTTCAGGATAATAATGGTTCAGGTTAATAAAATTCAATCCTTTAACCATGTAGTTGGATTTCTGGCAGAACGCCTTGTTTCAGTTCAGCTGCTGATGCAGTTCGCTGGTCGCCCTTCGGCTGCAGGTTGAGGTCATTCTTATTATGAGTGCGCGCCCCTCTCTATATCCTGCCCCAATAACCACTTCATCTGAAGAACAAACACGCTGGAGCTGGACTCTTTGCGGTGGACATACAGCAATGCATTTTCATTTGTTTTCAGCAGGGCTGGCAGTTTCCACGCTGTGGTTTGAATACAGTTAAATCCCATCAGCACCACATTGTTCAGCAGTTAAAGGTTCATTGAAGTAGAACAAAAAGCTGGCAGGACCTCCAGCTCAGGGAGCAGAGAGTTGGAACGGCACCAGAAACCAGCCCTTTATTTGAAGCTTCGTTGCGTCTCTTATTACCGCCGACTGTGTTTCTGCCCAACAAATCCTCCACGGCCAGTCGTGATCTGACCCTTCGAGCAGACTGGTGGATTCACTGGTTCTCTGGTTTGTTTTGTGTTTTGCTTGGCATGAGGCTGCGGCCAAAACTAGCACAGAGGCAAATCATTATGTTGTTAGTCAGAAGCAGGATTTTGAACGGGAACCAAACAAAAATGTTTGACATCGATTTAAGCCGCACAGTTTATCAAAGAATGTTTCCTTTACCCACATCGGTTACATCACCGAGGAGGTCATGCTTTTGGTCAGATTTATTTATTTGGAGTTTGAGAAGACAACTTCAGAGAACGTCCAATTAAATGCAATCGAAAGTTAAGCCTCTTGCCAGGAAACAAGTGATCCATTTCTATTGTGGTTCTCGAAATTCATCATGTTGTAAAAGAAGGGTTTTTATGTCTCCACGCCAGCAGCAGCTGCAGCCAGAGGCCTTGTGTTCCGTCTGTCCATCCGACCCGTGTGGTTAGGGTTAGGGTTCTGGCCATAACTCTGGAGTTCAAATAGTAGACATGACAATTCTGGCCTTGATTCCACAGCATCCTACTTGATGACAAGGAGACTGAGCAAGGAAAGTCGTGCAGCTCCAGTTCTACATCAAGCCCTCTTTATCTGGTAGGTACACCGATGGACTCAAAGGCAGTAGCCTGAGGTGAGTTACTGAAGTTATTTCATACAAAGTTACGCAGGCATGGTGGTGTAGGAGCTGATAACTGGGAGCTGGGTGGTGGAAGGATCAGGAGGGAGCTGCATGATGGCGTGGGCAGTGGACACGGTGAGACGGCGAGGGAGGCTCAGAGGACAAAACACTGCAAGCAGCTGTTTACATCACTGTGGTAGGAAAACCAATCCCCGGTTTAGACGCTGGAGGTGGAGGGGTAAAGCTAGTAGACTGATATGGAACTTCTGGGATGAGTCACTGGGGAACATCCCGTATATCAGGTGAAGAAGCAAAACCCTCCAGGGCGAGGTGGGTTGGGTGAGATAACAGCAGCAGCCCTGTGATGTTCAACAGGACAACAGAAGCCACGGATGGAGGCGAGTGTTCAGGCGACGCCATATCTGAATAAGTAGTTAATAGAAGCGCAGCGTGTGGAAGTGCAGCAGAGGAAGTAGAATCAACATGAGCAAGATCTTCCTTTTTACCACATTTGCTGGGTTTACAAGCTTATTCTAGCAAATAATGAAAGTGGGACGGATAAAATATGTCTGCCTTGATGAAATATTTAAATACTGTGAATGCAGCATTTATAATTGTAAAATGTGCCAAAAAACAAACACTGAAAGCTTAATAGTTCGATGCTTGCAGGAATGAAAAATCTCATTTTAAATGTATTTTGTCGACAACGCTACAGTGTTAGTTCCTTGGCCAAGTCCAGCATTGAAAACATGAGAATGTAAACCATGGCGTTGGCCTCAGATTTGGAATGTAAAGAAACAGAAAGAACTGTGTCAGAGATGAGATTCCCCCCCCCCCCCCCCCCCCCCCGTTGTTTGATAACTCGGAAGAGAGGGGAAGCTTTTTTCCCCCTTCAAAGCAATTTAAGCAGCAGTATCCCCACTGCCGCCATGTTGGGACCACTTCTTGTTCATAATCCATTCTGTTTACTGACCCAGAGAGTGAGAACCGACCGAGCGGAGGGGACCTTGAACACAACACTGGCAGCCAACCAGGGAGGAAGGCGTCCCATTAATTGACACTTGTTATTGCCGACTCCGTCTGCTCTCATCCCAGTTTGTCAATTAGCAAAGCCTCATCACACTCCTCAGCGTGTGATACCACCACGTGTGAGACAACATGAGTGAAAACTCTCCGCTGTGGTTTGGGACGCTCAAGCAACACGCAGCCGAGCACGCACGGCCTGACAGGAGCGGCTACTTTAACCCTTGAGCCCAGCAATCCACCGCTAGCACATCTTAAATAAAGTCACTTCAAACCAGGCTGTTCTTAGTAGAAGCCTGTAGAAATCATCCCATTTCAATACATTTTTCAATTCAAATGCAATATTAGACCAAATAATTCAAATTTGACGTTTCTCCTCAAATTATTCTGCCCTTCTTATCCACAGTCTTTCGAGTTGACCTTCTAATGGAAAACTGAAGCACTGTCAGAGATCACATGACCTCCCTCAGCCACAGTCTGAAACAACAACACTCCACAACTTTCAAGCCCAGAGCTAAAAATCAGCAGTCCAAACGAGATGGGGGGTCAGGGGTCAACACCCAGAACAAAAGCAAGCAAACAAAAAAAAATACATTTCGCTGCCCTCTTTTCTGAACCACGAACACATGGGATGTTTTCTTTTGGAACTGTAAGCGTCACTTAGTCTCCCAACAACTCAAAACATTTTGTTCACCGTGAATCATTTTGATCCAAATACCCTGGAAAACAAAGGGCAGATGCTGGAAACTGGCAGGCACCTGTACCATTACCTGGCAGTGGGGACACAGGTGCCTCATACCAGCAGACAAGTCACTTGACCTCTGCAGCACAGTGATGACATAAGAGTGACGTCTTGCGTTTGTGGGGCCATGAAGGCTAAAGCTGCCCCACTGCCTGTGAGAGTAACGCTGTAAACTCATAGAAGAACCAGGCTGCTGCATGAGCTCACCCGTCCGCTGCTGCAGAGCATAAACCAGGAGAGCACCAATTTAGATCTCCTCCAGGAACCAGACACAGCAGCAGAAGTGAAAACCTCCAGGAAGAGTCCACTCCCAGGAACGCCGCCTGCAGCATGAATGTGCAAGTGTGTGAAAGTTGCCCTGCAGCACTGCTCTCAAATGCCAGCAAGTAATGTGCCACCTGTTAAAAGCTGCAGATTCGAAGTTGGCGAGCTGCAGCCAAAGCCTTCATCCGCAGGAACCCAGCAGCTTAATGGGGAAGACCAGCCACCGAGGACTGGCCGGCCTCCCTTCCTCTCTCCTAACCACCAGTTCCTTCTCCTCCATCAGATCTGCTCTTCCAGCTGTGCACAAGCCAGCACACAGCTGGGGTTAAAGGAATTACCTGCATCACCTCACCAGGTGAAGTCCAGCTTGCTAAAATGAATAAGCAGTCACATCCTTAGCGCCACCCCATTCCTTCTCCCTCCACACCTCATGTCACTGTACCTTCAATCCTCCGTCCAATGATCCCAGCAAACATCCTGTCCATCACGCGTCGTCCTCCTCTTTGCTGCTGTGATACGAGTGTGACAAGGAAGCAACCTGTGTCCTTGTATGCTTCCTCCTCTCTCGCTTGTCTCCTTTCCTCATCTCCTGCAGGGGTGCCCCTCACCCTCCCCTCCCCTCCCCTCTCCTCAGTAGGATGACTCCTGGCAAATTGAGTGCGGCAGGATTAATTGCAATTCAATGTCTATTACAGTCAGTCTCCTTAGTTCAGGCCAGCGCTTGTGGTGAGGAAGAAAGAAACAGGGGAGGGAGGTGGAGGTGCAGATACAGATGGAGAATGTGAATTAGGGATGAAAGAGAAGAGAGGAAACAGGCGAGAGGAGAGACATGACGAGTACCAAAATCTGACTGCACCCCGCTGTCAGCCAGGATGTCCAGACTGTCCGTGCCCCTGACATTTCCCCCTTGTCTCAGCACAATCTCAGGCCTCCTGCTGCACATCTCCTCCTCCTCCCCTTCACACACTGAATCCCAAAACAGCAGGAGCACAATTCCACACCAAGGGCGAAGCCTCCACAACCAGAGGGGATTGGTACCAAGCACGAGTCAAGACTCACACTTCTCTTTATATGCATGGAAACGTCAAACCCTGAAACCTCCGTCAACACTGATCCTGTTTGTGTTAACAACAGAGGCTGCAGACAGAACCTTGGACACCCGCTGATGAGAGGACGCCATCCAATGATGCGCTGTCAGCGTAATAAAAATAAATAAAACAAATTTGTAAACATCAATGCCACTGAACCCAAAAGTCAATAACATGCATCCTGCTAGCAGGTCAGTGATATGCAAGCATGAGTGGCGTCGGCGACTAACGATTGATTTACAGTCAAATTCTTTTCAGGCTCTCAAAAGAGCTCTGACAAAATTATAGAAGTAATAAACCTTTCAAGTGGGCAACTGATCCAGCACAACACAACACAAGTGAGTTCTGATCACTGCGACGCAGAGGAACCGCCTGGTCTGTGGCGATGAGTTAAACGTAGGTGTGTTTAGGTGGGGGGGTGAGGGGCGTCTGTCCTAACAGGCTACATCAGGTCACGGCTGGAAACACCTTCATGCACTGCTGTGTTCTTCAGCCGAGACCTGGGGGAGATATAATAATAATAATGAAGAACGACTGCTGCCCCCCCCCCCACAATGGTCCTCTAGATGAGCGTGGAAGAAGACGGCACCCAAAGTAATCATAAACCAGAGAAACCGCTGGAAATGGAAAACAAAATTGGCTGTTGTGTGGACGCGGGCCGCCCTGCTGAGCGTCCTGGAGCAACAGGATTTGAACAGAATCGTTATCCTCACTCTGCATCCGACATTGTCGTCTCTATGTCAGTATTTCTAACACTCAGACATAAATCGAACTGCAGCAACTGCTGGTCAGACTGACCGGGCCGCTCTGGCTGGCTACATGACCATCGGCGTGCTGGAAGAAAAAAAAACAAAAAAACAAAAAAGGCTCAGAAACCACAGCGAGCTCAGCCTGAGGAGGCAGGAGGGGTTGGCATGATGCAGCCGCCAGCAGCAGCGAGAGCAAACACATCAACAAACACGACCGGAAACAGCACTGGAGCTGAGGGGAACCTGACCAGAGGTGAAGACACTCACAGGTGCCTCAGTCTGGCTGCACCTCCTCACGTCCTTGTGTCTCAATACGCCATTTCCCTTCTCTAATTCCAAAGGATTCTGCTTGAAGTGACACCTCACCTCCTCACCAGTAGCTGTCCTGAGTTGACAAGGAGGATTTTTCCCTCCTGCGTGATGCCTTTGTGTCTCCAGAATGCAGAGAGAACCAGTCATGTATATTTAGCTTGAAGCTAACAGAGACTGACCGCTAACAACAACTCAACTGTCCGGAAGCTTCTGTTTACAAACCGCCATAATCCAGGTCTTCTTTATCCAGGCATGAACTCAGTAATCCAAACACTTGGATGAGAGATGAATATCAACCAACTACAACACTTCTGGTTTGGTCCACCGGCAAGTAGTGAGTTGGTTCACATAAACTCGCCAGCTGGTTGTGCTCGGCGCTACCCTGGCAAAGTTTGGCTTCTAAGTTTTTCTCTTTTTACCTTTATTCCTATAGAGGTGGGGGATATAGATTTAAAACTTTTTGCAGCGACAAAAAAAAAATTTGGAGCCACCAGTCCTGATATTATATACACACAAAACAAAGACGGAGGATAAAAACAGCTGAATTTGAGTCACAGACCTGAATTCCAGCCAGCATGCAAACACCAACAATCCCAGAATTCATAGTCTGACTCAGAACAAAGAAACTTATCCTGTAAAAGAGCAAATAACACGGCCATAACGCAAGTACATCTGGAGCACCATGATACCATGATGGCGTGGTAAGATATCTGCAGCATGTTCCTTTGTCTCTAGGGGGTTACATGTTGTAGGTGTCCATCAGTCACACCTCCACACCAGCCTGGGGGGCGCCTCCCAAGGAGCAGAAAACATCAGACAGCAACTTTACAACACAAGCACAAGTGGAGCATCGCTCCACTGCTAGTTGTGTAGCACAAACACGGTCACTGCTCACACACACAAGTAACTAACTTTACAGTAAACTGAGGGACACAGATATCACCCAGTGGGGTGCTGGTGCCAGCAGCAAGCTAACTGGCTGTTCCAAGCTAGCGTTAGCTAGCTAGCCTTAAAGCAGCAACTGAGAAACGCAAAGAAGCGAGCGAGCGAGCGCGCGCACACACACACACACACACACACACACACACACACACTAAAGCAGTAGAACACTCACTTCCAACCCAGTTAGCATCAGAGATCCGGTCCAACCTGTCAAGGGTGCTGACCAGGTGAATGTGTGACGTCACCTCAACCAGCACTGGCAGCGACTTCCGCGGTTATTTCCTCCTGAAAAAGGTGATGGAGCAGGGCGGCGTGCGGACGGCAGGTGTGTGAGCACCTGCAGGTAGTTGGTTCAAATATTACTCCTGAATTCACACGCAGCTGTGATTGGTGGAAGCAGCACTAGTCACGGCTAATTGGGTGAACTCACGCTGCATTCAGGTGCTGCTGGGATGACGTCAAGCGGGTCATGATATTTGATTAAATCTTGTATGAGAAGTAGATGCACCTGAGGGGTTCGGCAGTTTGTTAGCAAAAAGGTGGGGGGGGGGCAAACTCTTGTGACGAAATGGCGTCCAATTTGAGCTCAAATTGAATCTCAGGTTCCAATTGCGTGCGAGAACAAACAGAGGATGTTGGAGTGAGAGCAGGAGGTTTGAGGGGCAGGAGGGGGCAGCTAGGAGGCAAGAGGAGGGAGGGATCGTGGAGGAGCGGGGGGAGATGTAGAAGAAGAAATTGAAAGACAGCGTGGGAGAGAAATGTGGAGAGATAAAGAGAAAAGGTGTATTGAGGCTTTGCAGGCACGGCTGCCCCGGTCTGAAGTTTGTTAAATAGCTTTCTGATGGGATTGGTAAAGCAGTGAAGCTTGTGACACCGTGAGAGAGAGACAGAGAGAGAGAGCGAGAGAGAGATGTGTGTGTGCCGAGAGAGAGAGATGTGTGTATGCCGTTAGAGAGAGAGAGATGTGTGTGTGCCGAGAGAGAGAGAGAGAGATGTGTGTATGCCGTTAGAGAGAGAGAGATGTGTGTGTGCCGAGAGAGAGAGAGAGATGTGTGTGTGCCGAGAGAGAGAGAGATGTGTGTATGCCGTTAGAGAGAGAGAGATGTGTGTGTGTGCCGAGAGAGAGAGAGAGATGTGTGTGTGTGCCAAGAGAGAGAGAGAGAGAGATGTGTGTATGCCGTTAGAGAGAGAGAGAGAGAGAGATGTGTGTATGCCGTTAGAGAGAGAGAGAGATGTGTGTACTGTGAGAGAGAGAGAGAGATGTGTGTACTGTGAGAGAGAGAGATGCGTGTGTGCCGTTAGAGAGAGAGATGTGTGTGTGCCGTTAGAGAGAGATGTGTGTGCCGTTAGAGAGAGAAGAGATGTGTGTGTGCCGTTAGAGAGAGAGAGATGTGTGTGTGCCGTTCGAGAGAGAGAGATGTGTGTGTGCCGTTCGAGAGAGAGAGAGAATGAACCCAAGAAAAAGAGGGAGGGTGACAGAGAAAAAGGGAGTAAACAAAAAAATCAAGACATGAAAGTAAAGGAGATTTAGATGTTGATTTATTATTTTATTATGGAGTAATTCTGCCCCCCAGTGGCGATCAGTGTTACAGCAGCAGTTTAGCTGCACCCAGAGGGAGTGATGCTGGTACTTGGTCCAGTGGTGGAAAGTAGTTTTATTCAGCTACTGCACCAAAGTACAACATCAAGATATCTGTACTTTACTGACTGCTTGCATGTAAGGGAACTTTCAGTCTCATTCTGCTGTTCAACGGCGATGGCAGCATGACACCACATTTATCTGAGCCCTTTAATAACGAGTTACTCGGAAAAAGAAATATTGCAAAACCTGACGGATGGAGGCAACGATCAGCTCGGTGCTGCTGACACACACCAACCTCACATTACTCACATCGCACACAAGGAGCGTCAGCTCGTTTCTGCTCTGACGGGTAAACTTTGATTTTCCCCCAAAACACTAAAGAAATGACGCATCACAGCATCAAAAAGCTATAAAGAAAGTCTATTTTTGTGATTTTGCCACCCCCGCCCCACCCCAGATCGATTTCTTTCTTTGAAGACGGATTGTTAGAAGAAAACACCACAGTTCAATCCATCATTCTGTCTGCCGGAGGCCCTGTTCTATAAACAATACATTACTGGTGGTATCTGAACGCCCCCGTAGGAACCCGGCACAGTTCAAAGCCAGAACCACAAACAAACACAATGGAGCCACTCAGCTTCTTCAGATCATTCCTACTAAAACTTCCTCCTCCTCAAACCCCGTAGGATCGCGCTGGAGAGGCTGCAGCTCATGTATTTATACAACACTCGTAGTGTAGTCTTTGTTTACCCGTGAATCCCACAATGTGTGGCGTTCTGCGACCAGAGGCGGGACACGGGTGGCTAAAGAGAGCTTTTCCTTTTACACAGACTTCAACTCAGCCTCTGCACCGCCATCACAGCGAGGAGTTACAGCAGCGTGATGCTGCCGCTGTGACCAGGCTGCGTGCAAGCGGCTGGACGCAGGCCTGCACTGGGTTCTGAACCATTATTGGACAAGGAAGCAGCGAGCGACGGCAATAGAGAGGCTGTCTGGTAACCAGAGGGTCACGGGTTCGAGCTTCACCTCCCCTGATGACAGTGCTGAAGGGTTGGGCGGTACGACAGTATACCAAGGTATTAGAACACCTGGACGGTATCACAATGCTGCACTTTTCTATGAAACGTGTACTGTAGTGTGCTGCAGGATCTACTGATGGGATCTACCAACAGGATCTACTGGCTACCAGTTTTATGAACTCAGATTCTGTTGATGTGGTGGTTGTTGCTTGGGTTCCATGTCTGTGTCGTGTTAAGAGAGCATTCATGGTGTCCCTTTCTGTTAGTTTTAGCTCATTAGCTGTACAAATACTGCAAACAAGCACTTTCTAACATGAAGGCGTACTCTGTTAGCCTCCGTTAGCTTCAAGCTAGATAGAAGCGACTGAGACTTGCTGCAGTCTGGAGTCACAAAGAAGTGACGGAGGAGGGGAAAACATATCGGTGAGCTCAAGCCTCGCATTCGTGAGTACTTGAAAGGCCATTTTTGGGTGAGGTATGACTTTAGGAGTCAGTGGAGGAGATGTTCTGGGTTCAGATCAGTTCACTGGAGTGTAATCGTTCAAGCCGAGCAAGCAGTGCAGCTCACTCAAGGACGAGAGCAAAACAAACACAGAAGTTAATTCCAAAACTTTCACAAACAATGCTTTTGAGAAATATTTCTCCTGTTCAGCACCGTGTTCTCACACATAAAGTCACAGGACAAATATTCCTGCCAGTAGAAAAAAAAAGTTTGCTTTTAATGAATTCTGAACGTGGTTCCTGTGAAACTGCTGAGATATTCAGCTCAACGATGTCGTGGAGCCACTTGCTCTGGTGCTCAGCTCATCAAACCAGCTGAAGTCACCCGCTGGAGCACAGAGAAGATCCCAGACCCAACAAGCACTCCTTCAGTGCCTCTGTGCGCTGACCAACACACACCCAGGCTCTTCACTGCACATCGGCTTACAAAGGACAAAGTTTTGAGTAAAGCTGGTTTCATTTTTCTGATACTTTTTCATCAGGTGTCTTCTTGAGTTTCTGTGGTCCTCCAGCATCCTGCCATTATTCTGTCCTCACTTGCTGTCACTTGTCTTTACGGCGTCTTGGATGCGTTTTGATGAATGGACAAACTCCTTTTGGTACCAGTTGTTCTTTTCTGTTCATGGAGTTCTTTCTGACATCATGTAACTTCATGTCTCTGTTCATGTGCTTGCCCTTCTAACGACATTTGCTCCAAACGAATCGCTGGCTCCCCCTAGGGAATGGGATGAGGTTGATTGAAGACACTCCCCCTGATCATTAGACACGCCCCTATCACCGGACACGCCTCTTAATTGCTAAATACACCCCCTGATCATTCAACACTCCTGATCACTGGACACGCCCCTAATCACTAGACACGCCCCCTGATTGCAGACATACCTGTGTCTGATTTCCTACATATGTTTGTTGAGCGCTTGCGTCTCTCACCAGCCTGAGGAACGTCGCCCCATGGATCTTCAGGATGAACTGTTGGTAACTGAATATTTTTTCCAATTTTTGGCTAAAATTGCGTAACATTTTGTCTTCAAGTTGAACAAATCTGACAGATTGTACCCACCTGCGTCAGCCCAGCCCACCTAGATGATGTCATAGCCACAATCCATCCAGGTGTTTGTCACCGCTGATGCCTGGTTCTCTTTCTGTTGCATGACTCCTCATTTTTGACGTTTCCATTTGTTAAATTTTGTTTTGTTTTGCCGAGGTCACTTTTTTTTTTAGGGGGAAAATTTTGGAATTTTTAACCTCAGCACCTCTAACAAATCTATATGCAATAATGTGAAGCACAAAAATACGTGACATTTAAACTCCCAAACTGCAGTATTTGATCCCAAGGCCATCAGAGCATAAAAACATGCATTATGTTACTTCTGGGTTTCACCTTGAAGTTTATAGCTTTATTAATGTTCCTCCATGATGCATTTTTTTCTGAGTTTGGCCTCTGGAGCAAATACCTGCTTACCTGCAGAGCACATGCCTCTGTGTGTGTGTGTGTGTGTGTGTGTGTGTTTATTGAGGCCTTCATTATCGCGTCACGTCGAGAGAACCAGGAGGGAACCGCCACTCCGACTTACATTAAGGAACCATCGACAACGCCACAGCAGATGCTACCACTTACAGGGCCGCTGTGTCTCCACAGTATGGAGGCAAACTAAAGGCTGCCTCCCTCCAGCTGTGATAGGAAAGGTCCCTGAAGGTGGCGGTCTCCCTCCTGTCTGGTCCACATTCTGGTCCCTGGTGGGCTCTCTGGCCGGTCAGCCAGCACACACAGAGGCTGGTAGCTGGAGGTGTAAACAGAGGCTCGCTGCTTCAAAGGCAGTCAGAATGACAATAATATTGTTTGACATTTCCTGAGACAAACAACCTAAAATGATGTCTGCTTCTCTCTCACAAAGACTGAAAACACGCTGCTGCTTTCAAGGCCCAAAGCAGAGAAATCTGCCGTTTGTTCCTGGTACAAGACACTCACGACGTGCTTCCCTTCAACTAACAGACAGCCTGGTTTTCCGCAGGCAAAAATAACATGTTGCTGTTTACTTTAACACAAGCTTTCATCGCCAAAGAGCGGCGACTGACGAGTGAAGAGTGACAACAGAGCCAGTCACAAACGGCTGCTGATGTCCCTGGGCTCGCCGGTCCTCTCTCTCCATCCTCATGTACAAACACACTCACACCAGAACAGATGCGTCTGTGCACCGCAGTGTGTGTGTTTGTGTGTGTGTGTGTGTGTGCAGGATCACTACACCTGTCAAGGTAAACGGGACGAGACCCCCGATCTTTCTCACAAGACGGCAGTGAAGACTCCCACAGCTCGGGAACAGCAGAGTGCAGGCTGGGAGAACGTTTGTGTCTCGTGACCACTCTCAGTCTCTCTGTCCTGGCACAGGTCACAGTCCTCCTTCATGGTCCTCCTTCACGGTCCTCCTTCACAGTCCTCCTTCACGGTCCTCCTCCTTCATGGTCCTCCTTCACGGTCCTCCTCCTTCACGGTCCTCCTCCTTCACGGTCCTCCTTCACAGTCCTCCTCCTTCACGGTCCTCCTTCACGGTCCTCCTTCACAGTCTTCCTTCATGGTCCTCCTTCACAGTCCTCCTTCACGGTCCTCCTTCACAGTCTTCCTTCATGGTCCTCCTTCACAGTCCTCCTCCTTCACGGTCCTCCTCCTTCACGGTCCTCCTTCACAGTCCTCCTTCACGGTCCTCCTTCACGGTCCTCCTTCACAGTCTTCCTTCATGGTCCTCCTTCACAGTCCTCCTTCACGGTCCTCCTTCACAGTCTTCCTTCATGGTCCTCCTTCACAGTCCTCCTCCTTCACGGTCCTCCTCCTTCACGGTCCTCCTTCACAGTCCTCCTTCACGGTCCTCCTTCACGGTCCTCCTTCACAGTCTTCCTTCATGGTCCTCCTTCACAGTCCTCCTCCTTCACGGTCCTCCTTCATGGTCCTCCTTCACGGTCCTCCTCCTTCACGGTCCTCCTTCATGGTCCTCCTCCTTCACGGTCCTCCTCCTTCACGGTCCTCCTTCACGGTCCTCCTCCTTCACGGTCCTCCTTCACGGTCCTCCTCCTTCACGGTCCTCCTTCACGGTCCTCCTCCTTCACGGTCCTCCTCCTTCATGGTCCTCCTTCACGGTCCTCCTTCATGGTCCTCCTTCACGGTCCTTGTAGATACATTTATTCATATATTTACTTAAGCTAGAGTGCAGGAAACACAGGCAGTGAAGCACAGACCAGACTGTATCAGAGTGGACAGGTGAAAAGGTCACAGCAGGGACTAGCAGGAGTGTAGCTCATGCTAGCATCACTCCCTCAAGCTAATCAGGTCAGAACAGTCCACAGAATTTCTACAGTAGCAGGAAGTGGTGGGAGTCAGAAGTAGACAAGAGCAAGGTGGTGGATCAGGAGAGAGGTTTTGATCTTCACAGCTGCAACAAGAAGTCTACGATGGAACAGAGGGTGCTGGCACGCAGTCAGACGGAAGATTCTGCAAAATAACACAAAATCAAAAATACACACTCGCACGCAGAAGCGATCCCATCAGCACCTCCCTGTAACACATAAAACTGGAGAGAGAGTGAGATCGTTGGACTTCCTGCCCCAACGCCAGGGACGACACATCTGCGTATGCTGACTCCAGGACAGGGAGACCATCTCCAGAGCTCTGGATTCTTTCCTGTTAATCTGAATAAATTCTTTTGAACCAACTGGAAGGTGTCCTCTCCAGATTTGGAACAGCGCAATATAGACTCTGTGGGTCCTTCTGATTGATTAATGATGACTTGTTGAAAAATTCCTACATCCTCCTTCATGGTCCTCCTCCTTCACGGTCCTCCTTCATGGTCCTCCTACACAGTCCTCCTTCATGGTCCTCCTCCACGGTCCTCCTTCATGGTCCTCCTCTACGGTCCTCCTTCACGGTCCTCCTTCACGGTCCTCCTCCTTCATGGTCCTCCTTCATGGTCCTCCTCCACGGTCCTCCTTCATGGTCCTCCACCTTCATGGTCCACCTTCATGGTCCTCCTCCTTCACAGTTCTCCTTCACGGTCCTCCTCCTTCATGGTCCTCCTTCATGGTCCTCCTCCTTCACGGTCCTCCTTCATGGTCCTCCTCCTTCATGGTCCTCCTTCATGGTCCTCCTCCTTCACGGTCCTCCTCCTTCACAGTTCTCCTCCACGGTCCTCCTTCATGGTCCTCCTCCTTCACGGTCCTCCTTCATGGTCCTCCTGCTGTTGTTTGGTCAGTTTTCTGCACTTCAGAAGAGAGACACTCTTTCCCATAAAGTGTGAACAACAGAGTGAATTTCA
This sequence comes from Aulostomus chinensis, assembly GCF_037954235.1. Lineage (NCBI taxonomy): Eukaryota > Metazoa > Chordata > Actinopteri > Syngnathiformes > Aulostomidae > Aulostomus > Aulostomus chinensis. Next base: position 1,372,482 of record NC_141335.1, read on the forward strand.
GGAGCAGTTTGGGTTTCATCATTATTTCAATGTGCCCGTGTGGAGTGTGTTCATATCAGAGAGTGGACGAAGTTCGGCTGTGTGTCAATCACCTGACACCCACAGAGACATGAGGATTATCCCTCAAAACCATACAGAACCAGGCACGCACTGATAATGAGCTCAGAGAGCCTAAACCAGTGTAGATTATTCTAATTCCTCCTTTGACAGCCATCGCTTACGTTCATCCTTTTTGTAGCTCTTATGTTGGCTGATCATTTCACTCAGGTTTCATTGTCTCCGGTGTAAACCAGAGGCTGACAGTCGGTGGGAAATCTGTCCGATAGCATCGCGTTCTCCTCAGGTACCGTCGGGCTCGTAACGCTGCACGCCTTCGTCAGCTGGGAAGTATTTTAGGAAAGATTCTAGATCAGTGCTCACCACCCCTCCCAACTAACCCTCAATTTCTAGGAAACTACAAATTCCTCATCCCTGCCACATGAAACCTTACCACAAACAAGAATATCAGCCCCTTTTGAAACAATTCCTCTCATACTTCAACTTTAATTGTATCATAAAATAGTATGGATCCTTTGAAGTTGTTAGCTTTTCAAAATAAGAGCACTCCTATACCTTTCTCTCACGCATCAGCAAACTGAAGACGATGATTCTCTGCCAAAGCAGTCAAGTAATCCTCCACGACTGTTGGTCTCATTAGCATGCAACAATGACACTGAGGAACATGTTTACACTTCCCCACAGACTCTATAGAGTGTAATTCTAATTGAACATTTCTTTCGAGTTCTGCAGTTGTAATCTGGATCTTGTTGAGTGGCGCTGGGTGAGCTAATTGTTGCCTCTCGGGGAATATAAAAATGTAATTGAATGAGTTTAGTGGGGGCTCATTTCACAGATTCAGTTAGAACCAATCTATCCTCACCACTTGAAACTGATGAAAGGAACTTTTGCTAAATTGATACACACTCGTGTTTCCTCCCACACACACAGGCAACGCCACCATCAGGCAATCAGGCAGATGGGGGGGCAAGTTTTTGTTTTTTTTGGGGGGGGGGGCAAGTTAGTGCTTTAGCCCCTCCCCCTTTCGCTCCTTTAAAATGAAAAAAAATGTTCATCTAGCATAATTAATAGAACTAACATCGGCTGCTTTTAGACTGCTGAGTTTGCTCCACCAACTCAACTCAACACTCCAGTCAGCACTCATGTAAAAGTCTGCACCGCTCAGGCAGCGCGGAAAGACGACATCACGCGTGGAAGCCTTTCTGACCAAGACAGGCCGCCACAGCAGAACTCATGAGAAGTTTCAACTTTACACCAGAATCCCACCACGTCAGATTCGTTCCCCGGTCAAATCCAGACTCCAGCGTTTGTTTGTAATTTTATACAGAGAGTAGAAAAAACTTCTTGATACCAAAACACAACTGTTCTCAGTTATTTTGTGGCCACAAAATACATGATTTGTTCCCTCAATGTTGTCATTTCAAGACCCAGAAACTGTTGTTTTCTCATGAGCTTGCGCCACTAAATTAATCAATTATTGGCAACAACAGGGATCCTCCCAGTGCTGTCCATGGCCCTCCTCCTCTGGCCGGGGGACCAGCAGCACAGGTGCTGCTCATCGCCAATCAGCCAGGCCTGCGGCCAATTACAGGCCCGGCAACAAGAGGAAGCCTGGACCCCTAAGAACTGAACCCCCGTGGTAACGACACCCACAGGCTCTCGTTGGAGTTTGCTGCCTTTTGCCAACACTCCAGTTTTTGCTCTGCAGATTTACTCACATGTTATTTTTCCCTTCCCCAAGAGTTCCTCTGTGACTCCAACGCCTCTCCAGAACCGCTCCATGACTCCAGTACCTCCTGAGTCCTCCTCCGTGATCCCTCTGCCTCCCAAGACTCCTCCGTGGCTACACAACCACCCTGCTATAACCCCCTTTGTCTCCTGGACCCCAACAGTCTCCTTCCTGGTCTACCTTCAGTTGCTCTGGGACCTCTAACCCCCAGTGTTAGGTATTCCCCACCCTGGACTGGTTAGTGCATGTGCACACACGCACGCGCACACACGCACACACCCAGACGTACTTGCACATCCCATACCATTCATATAAAGCTTAAGCACCACAGCCCCCTCCCTCCATTCTAGCCTCCCTACTGCAGAGTAGGTTTGTTCCCTGTTTTTAATAAATAGCCTTCAATCATCCCTGGTGTCCTGGTGTCCTGTCTGTGTTTCCACTCCTGGGGTCCAAACCCAGTTGGAGGTTTTTCATAAATAGTTTGAGCTCAATGATAAGATTTTTGTCTTCCTCTCAGTACACAGTTTGGTGCCCATGGTTGTACAACTGTAAAATATTAATGTTATGTTTCTTTGAGGGGGCATTAATCACGTACAGTGGAAGGAAATACAAAGAGGAAACCCTCTCACAGTTTTGTTGCGCCTCTTCCAGAGACAGGAAGTGATGCGAGGTTGTAGAAGTCAGTAGTTCTCTTTTGCTCAGAGTGGAGGAGAGAGATGATTCATCTCTCTTAAACAGACATCAAGAGAAAAGTAAAGAGCAATGAAGCGTCGTCAGTGATTCTGCCTTCACGCTGCTGAGAGCTGGAGGGAGTGAACAAAGGAAGACGTATTTCATCCTTGTCATTAGTGTCAGAGTGAAGCTGAGGACAGAGCTGGAGGTCTGGGGCTGTTTGTGCTTTGGAGTCACATAGGAACCCAAATACTTCCATCTGTGGTCTACAGCCTGGTGGTCGGCAGATACGTGTGTGTGTGTGTGTGACAGAGAGAGAGAGAGAGAGAGACTCACCAACACTGCACAGAGCAGTTCTTTTGTTTAGGCTCTGTTGTTTCTCTCAGATCACGGATCCTGGTTTCGTGGGAAGGAGAGCTTGATGTTTGTTGACTGTGTGTTTGCATGGACTCACATGTTGTTATATTCATTTATTTTGTGTCAGTTTATTGAGTGAGTGTGCATATGTCAAGTTAAAAAGTTATGTTACCTCCCAGAACTTCTGCTGCTGCTCGAGGACGACCACTATTTGTTACTATTAATGGTACTGCATGGCTTTATTAGTATTTTATTAGTATTATTTTTTAGTATTGAATGAAATATACTGTATATGATGTTGAAATGTTAAAAAAGGTCTTGAAATCAAAAACATGTAATGACATTAAATAGCCACAAAGAGGCAGCAGAGAACAGTGTTCAGGTAGATCTTAATTCCAGGGGTTTTCAGCGTGAGGTCCGGGGTCCTTGAGGGTCTCCCAGGAGGCCCTGGGCAAAACAGGAATGATTCAGTCTATCCTAATTCAGATTACTTTCGTTAAAATTATTTTATTGTTAAAGGTTGCATTCAGAAACCTCTCACGTGAATTTAAACTCTTAATATTTTACTTTAATGTCATTTTCACCTCCTACTTTTTTCTGCAACAATTAAAAACATGGCAAGTATCGAAATTATATTGTTATATACAAAATCTAGGCACTTTTAATTTGGAGTATTTTTTGACTGTGTGTGAGAGAAAGAGAATGGGAGGGTAAATAAAAAAAAAACAAATATTAAAAACTTCAGTGACTTTTAATATGAGACTGAGCCATTAACTAACAGGTACTGCACCACAGGGGATCGTGAGCTCATTAGAAATGTATCAAAGTACAAGCAGATGAACATTTATATTTACAGACAGCATCCTTTTCAAGCATTATTGCCAAAATAATGAAATGCGACAAATACAAGTGTCACATTTTTCAGTATAAAGCGATTCGGAGAATTGGCCTGCAGTACCTTCGCTGTCCTCTGCGGGCGGTAGAGCGCGTTAGGCTCATTGCTACCGCCAAAGACCGAGTAGAAGAAGGTCTACCAGTGGAGGGAACTTTGACAGGGAGGTAAACACTTATTACACTTCATTTAATCTTCTGTCGTGATTTAACGGAGTAACTCCGTCACAGGCCGCTGGATGTGGAAGTTGTTGGAACGCTCGACCGCCGCTAACGCACTGAGCTTCGAGCTAGCAAGCTAACTCTGAAATTCAAAACATCAGAATCCACGTCGAGAGGCGCTTGTCTAAGCAAGTTCGTCGTTATCGCACGTTAATTACAATCATTATTATGTGCTTGTTTAAAATGATTGAGCGACATGAAGTGGAACATTTATCGCGTAGCTAAACCAAGTTACCAGCTCTGTGGCTGGGATCGAATCCCCTCATATCGAATGTAGCCGGGGAATGTAGGACTGGAGCAGCACCAACGACCCAGACAGCATCGCTCCATGTAGTCTGTCTTAGCCCTTAAGTTATATCATCAATCATTCTTTCAGTTTATGGAACATTTTAATGATAATGAGGAAAAAGGCAGTTGGCCAAAGAAGAAAATAAAAAAGCAAAACCAACTGAAATAGATAAACATGAAAAAACAGATGAAGAAACAAGGATTGAGACACTCAGATAATGCTGATCATGTTCCAGGGGGTTAGAGGAAGTTTGGAACTTGCCTTAAGCCTTCATACGATCACGTACTAATTCTACACATGCAACCTTCAGTTGCCGTCAGAAACCTTTGACTCATCTGTCAGGGTACAAATGATCCCACTCCTAAAACACACAGTGTAACTATTAACACTAAATATTGTCTATTTATTCCTGTGCTAGATCACTTTAATCATGAGAAAAATGCTATTTGTAATCAAGTAGAATCATTTGAAGAAAATCAATGACAATCATGAAATTGTTGAAGAAATCCTATTTAATTTTTTAACCCCTGTTTCTTGCATTTAAAAAGAAATCATACTTCGTCCTTTTTGGAAATGTTCTCTGGAGTCCAGTGAGTCTCGCAGGTGAACAACAACAACAACAACTCATTGCATCCTTCTTCTTCTGGTAAACATCGATAAGGATTCTCATTGACATGAAAACACTCAGGTTTCAGATATGACCACCAAAGTGCCTCCTTGTTCCCCCCAGGAATGAGTGGAGAGGAGTCTAGAAGAGGCGCGTGGAGGGGTGGGAACAGGGGACGGAGAGGTGGAGGAACAGGTGGTGGAGGATGGAGAGGAGGTGGTGGAGGATGGAGTGGAGGTGGTGGAGGATGGAGAGGAGGAGGTGGTGGAGGATGGAGAGGAGGTGGCAGAGGATGGAGAGGAGGAGGTGATGGAGGATGGAGAGGAGGTGGCGGAGGATGGAGAAGTAGAGGATCAGCAGGTGGGGGAAGAGGTGCAGGACAAGGGAGGGGAGGAGGTGATGGTGGTGGAGCAGCAAACCAAAACTTCAGCACCCAGAGAGGTTAGTTTCATTAGCACACATCCAATCTATCAAGTAGATGGTGTCGGGGGGGGGGGGGTCCTGTCTACTAGTCCTGCTCTGGGACGATGGACCAGTATTTCCTTAAACGTGGGTTTGTTCTTCCAGAGTTGGTCTCAACTTATTGTCCCAAATGTCCCCTCAGTCCTCCGTCAGGGCTCCCTGGACGCGCTGTGCCCCTATAAAGGATGGCCACTGTACTTCAGTGAAGGTACGGCAGCGTGACAACCATGCAAAGCGTTGACTGACAGATAAATACCACCTGAGTGACGCTGGAAGTCTTCTATGTGCAGGATTCATCAAGAGCTCGCCCAGTGTGGAGAAGACCAAAGTGTTTGAGAAATATTTTTCTTCCAAGATTCACCTCTATGACAAGGTCAGCGGGTTGCTGGAGGGTCCCACTGGCGCTCTCTCTTGTGGGTGATAGAGTTGTGTATCAGATGTCGCCCTGCGTTTGTGCTGGCAGGATGAGATCGAGCGCCATGGCAGCGTGCTGGTGGACTACGCGGACTTGACTGGAGACAAGACTGTGAGAGACGCACTCCCTGAACTCGCCAGCGACCTGAAGGAGCAGCCAGAGCTGATGCTCAACTGTTTGGGTGTGGCCATCCACCAGGTGAGGCCCTACGCAGCATGTTGTGTGTGTCGACATCTACAAGTTACGAACTATGTATGTTTTTAAAATCATAATTTTTTTCATAAATAGAATTTAAAAGTTCAGTTAGGAAGTGAACGGCTGCAGCAGCATTCATGCAGGTGTGTGGTGGGAAAATATCTGTGTGTTCATGTCTTTTCAGGTGTTGACTGTAGATTTGGAGAAACAGGCTGCTGAGCTCCAAGGGGAGGAGCTTTCTGTAACCACACCCATCATCAACATTCCTCACATCAGTGCCAGGTAAGAGCACCATCTCACACCTGTGACAACCCTGAGATCACAAATGAAGATAACAAGAGTGTGTGTGTGTGTGTGTGTGTGTGTGTGTGTGTGTGTGTGTGTGCTTGTGTTTGTGTTTGTGTTTGTGTGTGTGTGTGTGTGTAATGTTTCCCCAGGCTGTACAACTACGAGCCAGTGACTGCACTGCGGAAGTTGCGTGCCAGTGTGTTTGGACGTCTGGTGTGTGTGAAGGGGACGGTGGTCAGAGTGAGCAACATTCGACCTCTGTGTACCCGCCTGGCCTTCAGGTGCCTGGTGTGCTCACACACACTGTCGCTGCCACTGCAGCATGGAAAATATGCAATGCCCACCAAGGTATACACACACACACACACACAGAACATTTCCTTCAGCATATATAGATAATAACCTTGCAGACGTGTGTGTGTGTGTTGTCTCATAGTGTATGCAGCCGGACTGTTCCAGTCGCTCTTTTACTGCCAGCCGGAGTTCTTCCCTAACACAAACTGTGGACTGGCAGATCATCAAGTATGCTCATGAACACACATCTGTGTGTAGTTGTGTACTTTTGTGTGTCAAATTGTGACCTACAATCTTTTGTTTATCAGTCGTTGAATAAAACTAGAGATCCTAATGTTGCTGTGGAAACAGGGATGACTATTTTTTTAATTCGTCTTCATCAAACTGCCACTCCATTCTGTGTAAAGTAGAGCAGGTAGAGGTGTGAGTGGTTCATCAGGCTGATTAAAGCCTTACGTCATCCCAGAGGTGCTCACAAATCAGGTTTGTTGACTCAAAGAAGTTTTATTCTTCTGGTACCATCGCTGAGTGACTCCAGAATGCAGAAGGAACCAGCCATGTATATTTAGCTTGATGCTAACACAGACTGATGGCTAACAACAGTTGTTCATGTGAGTGTTCATGTGAGTGTTCATGTGAGTGTTCATGTCAGTGTTCATGTGAGTGTTCGTGTCAGTGTTCATGTCAGTGTTCGTGTCAGTGTTCGTGTCAGTGTTCATGTGAGTGTTCGTGTCAGTGTTCATGTCAGTGTTCATGTGAGTGTTCATGTGAGTGTTCGTGTCAGTGTTCGTGTCAGTGTTCGTGTCAGTGTTCATGTGAGTGTTCATGTGAGTGTTCGTGTCAGTGTTCATGTGAGTGTTCGTGTGAGTGTTCGTGTGAGTGTTCGTGTGAGTGTTCATGTGAGTGTTCATGTGAGTGTTCATGTCAGTGTCCATGTGAGTGTTCATGTGAGTGTTCGTGTGAGTGTTCGTGTGAGTGTTCATGTCAGTGTCCATGTGAGTGTTCATGTCAGTGGAGGCGTTGACATTCGTGAGTCAGAGTTCTGTCGAGGGTCTGAGTGTTATAGAGTCAGCAGAGATGTGGAGGTGGAGAGCAGCAATGTAGTAAAGCATCCCCACATTTCTGTTGTGTCAAAAGTGTGTGTGTGTGTGTGTGTGTGTTCATTCCTGCAGGGTGCAGGAGTTGATGGGTGGAGAGCAGAGGGAGGCTGGACGAATCCCACGTACTGTTGAGTGTCACCTGACCTCTGACCTCTGTGACAGTTGCGTCCCTGGAGACACTGTAACTGTTACAGGAATAGTTAGAGTTACAAATGATGGTACACACACACACACACACACATGAACTATGTTCGTCTATGTACGTGTTCTAAACATGATTGGAGCGGGTATGTTTTTGTTCAGGCAGCTCCAGAGGGAACAAGGATCAGTGTATGTTCCTCCTCTACATCGAAGCCACCTCAGTCAGCAACACTAAAGGTATCTCCTTTTCCTTTGTTCTTTCTGAACTTCCATGGCAGCAGTCAGTGAGATGGAACTTCTTGAATGTTTAGGTCAGGAGTCCAAGTCAGGAGGTCAAGGGTCAAGAGGGTCACTTGAGGAGAATTGTGGAGGTGAGGAGTTCAGTCTGAAGGAGCTGTATGCCATCCAGGAGATCCAGTCACAGGCGGACCTGCTGAGACTCATAGTACAGTAAGATACTCCAGCAGTCACAGGTCTCGTAAATCTGATGTCATCTTATACCAGCTGTTGGCGAGACCACGTTTGTCACGTAATCAGAACAAGGGCTTTGCGATTAGACTGAAAACATGGAATATGCTACATAACCAGATGTTGCTGTTGCACTCTCTAGAAATATCAGAAACATAGTTCTGAGTTCCTAACCGTCTCCAGCAGCTGGAGGTTTGCTGCAACGCGGTCTACTCATTGCTCCTTAATGTTTACAGTTCACTTGAAGTATTTACATGTCAGAAGATATGCGGCTCTCTGAGTTTTGTAATTTTTGTGCACAGTTTCTTCTTCACTACCTCCACACCAAACCATTAGCTCTGCAGGAAGCAGAATCTATGACTTGAAACAAAGCAGCTAGCACAGATGTATGACTCCACACCTTCACTGTCTTTATGTCCTCCAGCTCCTTGTGTCCAGCCATCTATGGCCATCTGGTGAGTTCAGCCCCGCTGCACTTTTACCTCCAGCAAACAGGTGTGTTTGATTCTTGATGAGGTGAATATTTGCCTGTGTAACGTCTTGTGTGTAGCTGGTGAAAGCTGCGTTAGCATTGACATTGTTTGGAGGCAGACAGAAGCACACGGGGAAGAACAGCGTCCCCGTCAGAGGAGACCCTCACATCCTGATGGTGGGAGACCCCGGGCTCGGAAAGAGCCAGATGTTACAGGTAACACCAGGGTGGCACCTGGCCAATGTGTGTAAAATCAGTGATGAGTTCTGTCAGATTGTGGCCTGTTGATCTGAAGCAGTAATTCATCTTTGCCTGGGAAACACATTAGTAACCAATGTGTGTGTGTTTGTAGGCAGTGTGCAATGTGGCTCCCAGAGGAATTTATGTTTGTGGCAACAGTACCAGCTCTGCAGGTGAAGTGACTTAGTTGTCTCATGTATTATTTACATGATAATCTTTGGAGGTTAATATTTAATGCTTCTCTCCTCAGGACTAACGGTGAGTTTATACCGAGATCCAGGATCAGGGGATTATGCTCTGGAGGCTGGGGCCCTGGTTCTCGCTGACCAAGGTAGGAAAGAGTGGAAACAGGGTTATTTCTGATTAAAAGTGGTTCAAAGGTGAATTCAAGGAAGTTTGTAGTAGTAGGATGATGATGATGATAAACTGTGGTCTCAGGCTTTAGACTTTCGACTTTCTACCTCCGACTCTCAACGAGACTCTGGTCCTTAGCATTTCTCAGCTGCAGCATGCTGCTGGTTCCTCCAGTTCAAGAGGCTAGTGGAGTCAAACACCCACACCTGAGAAGTCAGCAGGAGGGAAATGCAGCTCTGCCTTCCTGTTGGGGCTTCAACATGTTTCTCCTGCTTGCTCTCTTAAGGTCTGTGCTGCATCGATGAGTTCGATAAGTTGGGCAACCAACAGCAGGCTCTGTTGGAGGCGATGGAGCAGCAGTCGGTGAGTCTGGCTAAGGCTGGAATCGTCTCCTCTCTGCCTGCCAGAACCTCGGTTGTAGCTGCTGCCAACCCTGTCGGGGGTCACTACAACAGGGGCAAGACGGTCTCTGAAAATTTAAAGTGAGTTAGTAACAGTCGTCAAGTTGTGACACAGAGAAACAAACTCTCTGGGTTTCGCTACGAAGTCCCTCAGTTCCCCGATTGTGTCCCGTTCAACCTTGTTTGGTCACGACTTTCTGACGTCCTGGTTCGACCAGAACCAAAATCCCAGGTTTCACAGGCATTCTTGCTCGTATTCATTCATGTTTTTATTATTTTCATCTGCCACTCTTATTCTTTAGAGGTGACATGATCATCAGAACAGTCCAAACCCCAAAGACTCAGTTATTCATCAGGAAAATAAGAGGAAATAAAGCTAAAAATATAGTTGTTCATTTCTCAATAAAAGTGTTTACTCGTTTATTTAACTCTGCTACCTTCAAATGTCATTTTTGCTTGGAAAGAGACTGAAATGATTAATTGTGTCATTGTATTGTAAGTCTGTTTTTATTGGAACGAATTCAAAATTTTGCTCAAAAAGAAGGAAATAACTAAATCTTTTCCACCATTTACTGACGCCGCTGCCTACATGGAGAATTGATGTGTCAGGAGAAACAGAAGACTTGGACAGCAGCATCGCCAGAACATGTGGCAGATGGACCAGAGGGGTTCCTGACAGTGTAAAAGGGGAAGGTTTTACTGGTTCTCTTGTCTTTAGAATGGGTTCCCCTCTACTCTCTCGCTTCGACGTTGTCTTCCTCCTCTTGGACATCCCTGATGAGTCACATGACCGCCACCTCTCAGAGCATGTCATGGCAAACCGGGCAGGAAGAGGCAAAAACAGCAGTGCCGTAGTAACCAGGACCAACAGTGCTACAGAGACCTCCATCTTACTGGAGCACTCAGACATGCCACTGTCTGAACGCTTGCAGGTACATTTGGACAAACATTAATTCCCTCCACCGCATGTGTATCTGGCAGTTCATCATTTCTTTTTCCAGATCCCTGCAGGTGAGATCTCTGACCCCATCCCTGCGTGCTTGTTGAGGAAGTACATCAGCTACGCTCGTCAGTACGTTCACCCCTCGCTGTCCCCCGAAGCCGCACAAACCCTCCAGAACTTCTACCTGTCGCTGAGATCTCAGTCCCACTCCGCCGACACCACGCCCATCACCACCCGCCAACTGGAGTCTTTGATCCGACTGACAGAGGTTCTCGAGTCTTCATGTTCTGATGTGCTTTCAGGCTACAATGAGCTGCACTTCTGAGCTTCAATGTTTTTCTGCAGGCAAGAGCCAGGCTGGAGCTCCGAGAAACAGCCACCAGGGGTGATGCTGAGGATGTGGTGGAGATCATGAAACACAGGTAGCAGTGCAGCTTCTATTAGCTTCTAGTCACGTACCTTCAAGAAATATACAGAGAAGATGGCCGTCGACTGTGTCAGAAGGTTTCTCCTCTCACTGCTAGTGTGCGTTTGTGGCTGTGTTTTGTAGCCTCGTCGACACGTACTCGGATGGTCTGGGCAATCTGGATTTCGAGCGCTCTCAGCTCGGGGCTGGCATGAGTCAACGCAGCGCTGCAAAACGATTAGTCAACGCACTGCACGCTCACTCTCAGAGGACCAATCAGAAACAGTTTGACCTCCAGATGATCCGGTCTGTGGCAGACAGACTCAACATAAAGGTAGGAGGCCGGCGAGAGAAGTTAAAAGCTGTTTGACTTGGCAAACATTCTCACGACCACTCCTTCTTACAAATAAAGTATTTAGATTAAATCAGGAACTCCTGCGACTGCCTGTGTCACCATGGAGATAAATCAGCTCGTGTAGTAACAAACAACATGACCGTTTAATGAAACTGTTCAGCTCACAGGAGCCTCTGGTAAATAGTACTGTCGTGTATCGCAGTATATGACAGAATCAGTACTGCATATGAACTGCATAGATATCTACATACGTGCGATTACACGATGTAGTGTAACATCTCCATGGTTTCATCCTTGGTTCTCAGAGGAACAAAGCTCTGTGGATCGTGGTCACGCCGGTGACTGCTGGCAGTTTCAGTCATTGATTGTCAGCCTCTGGAGCTCAGACATTTGCTGATGTTTATATTTACAAAAATCCAGATGTTGAGTGATGAATCCACAAGCAACGCTGGGCAGCAGGAGTTCACCTCTCAGGGCGAAATGAGAGGGAATAACTCCAGAATCGGAGCTCACCGGCCGCATGTTTCAGCTGGAAGTGAGTGGACACCAACAACAGCAAAAATGTCCAAAAGCCTCCGTCCACAAACTCGCAAAGGCGTCCTTGTTTTGGACAGTTTTGCCGTCGCGAGCTGTCAGGCTCCGTTAGCTTCAGGCTGAAGTAGGTGGCTGGTGTACTCTCAGTGTGGGACTCACAAAGGAGTCACGCGGGGGAAAAAATGTCTAACAATGAGCCGTTGAAAGGCAAATGTCTCAGGAGTGAGATGTTCTTTGAATCCATGATCATCATGATACATGTAGGAACGTCAGAGCTCTTCAGCGAGGTCAGCAGCTGAGGAGAGGAGCTCCAGCCAGCTGAAGCTTGCGTCTGGACTCGTGTGGAGACCTGCTGTAGTTGTAGCGTCTCAGACCATGATGATGAGTTCAGGGCCTTAAAACAGTCAGGTTCAGTCTGATAGGTTTTGGAAGCAGCACTTTGGATTCAGAAGGAACCTTTGGGTTCAGGTTCCAGGCAGCCACACTGGTCCTTGATGAGTAACTGGTCGCTTGGTTTCTTCCAGGTGATGGACTTTGAAGGTCTGGTGAGTTCCCTGAATGAGCAGGGTTTCCTGTTGAAAAAGGGGGCCCGGCTGTACCAGCTCCAGACCGTCTAACACCCCCCCCCCACCCCCCAAGACTGCAGACTGCAGACCGAGGTCAGTGTTCAGGTTTAGTTGAGTCCGGGGGTGACAGGAGGATGTGATCAGACTACAGTGAGACTGGACTGACGTGTCATGTGACACGAGTCACTGTAGTTTGCCGTCTCTGTGTGTAGTTCGTTGATGTGTCAATCATATTTGATCTCTTCTAAAGAGAAGTGCTTTCATGTTGTGTTTATTAAAGAATGCTTGGCCAGTTTGAGTCCAGTGTTGCCAGGACCGCACTTCAGGGTCCAGCATCACTCCTTCAGAAAAGATTCTGGTTCCTTCCTCTCCTTTTTGTGAGTTGCTGTGTTTGTGTTGCTCCCGGATGAAATCCGTTTTATTCTTTGATCAAAATATTGGGTTCATGGAATGTTTTATTCTCATAAAATGCCAACATCTGTCAGATGTCAAAGCTCCCTCCTGCCCCAGGAAGATGTGGAAATGTAAAAAGTTGAGTTTTCATTCAAGTTTGGCGTTGAGCGATGGTTTTACTTGTCTGCTGTTTTCTTGACACTCGTATTGGTTTCCTGTAGATGTTTTGTAATAAAGTGTAACGTAGCAGAAAAGCGTTTTATGTGTTTTTGTTTTTCTGTGTATTTCTGTTAGGTTTGTTTGTAGTGTTTTGTTCAGTTCGTTTATTTTCAAAATAAAAGCATGACGGGTGCTTTTACGACAGTCCGCCATATCAGTTTACGGCAACATGGCAGCCTGCTGGCTCGAGCTGTGAGTGTCTGCTGTAACTCGGGAACTTCACGATGGTACCGGGGACAGGCTGCGCGAGTCCAGCCGTTCGGTAACGGAGGGCTCGTGACGATGATGCTGTTGACGTGTTTGCGGAGGTTTCCCGCGCCGCTGCGCGTGTCTAGCGGGTGGTGCGCGGGTGCGTGCTGGCCGGGGCGAGCCCCATGGCGGCATGGACGCACACCTGCCACCGGTGGCACCGGGTTAACGGTGCTGCCGGTAAGCGGCTCCTGGACCGTAAGACTCAAAGGGACGGATAGCCGCGGCGCGTGCTGGCCCGGAACATCACGCGGGGTCACGCCTTGGCGCCCTTGTCGTGTCGTTCTTCTCTACCGGGGGGGTCACGGCAGGTCATCGATGGATTTCCGGTCTTGTCAGCACACAGGAGCTCGAGGGCTTTGCAGCAAGGAGCCACCGGACGGTCCACCGGCTGCGGGGGACCGGAAAGAGGCCGCTGTGGTTCCGGGACATGGACTGTTCAAGTTTAAAGAGCTGGTGAGTGCAGGTGAACACCCTTCCCACACACACACACACACACACACACACACTTGAGGGTGCGCGTGCACGAGAAAGAGCTCAGTTCCTGGTAGAATTTTTCAGTCTTAGTGATGAGGTCATAACCCTAAACGTCCAGGTAGGCGGGTGTGACGTCACTGGGTCAGTCGCCTGCCGTCTGTAGCAGTAAACCAGGATAGGAGAGCTGCCGAGACCCCCGCCCAGTAGGTAGAGAAGTACTTGACAATACTTGTACTTGTCAAGGGTCAGAAGTAAAAGTACACATTCTAATAGATGTTTGTGTATTCCAGTGTTCCAAAGGATGCAGGGGTAGAGCCACTGACCGCTGAGGGTCGTGTGTGTGTGTGTGTGTGTGTGTGTGTGTGTGTCTGTACATCACCCTCCCCAGGTTTAGTTCATTAAAAGTAACTTGTCCAACTAATTAGTAACTAACCAGTTACTCTTACAAGTATCTAGTGACTAATGGATTCAGATACAGGCAGAAAGCAACGACTGAACGAACAGCTACTTTGATGTACGTGTTGTACTACAGTGTCACCTCCCTCCACGCGTCTGACTGCAGCATCCAGCACCGCTGATATTGAACTCCTGACGGTTTAGTTTTCTCTGAACAGAACGCCTGCTGTTAGTCTTGTGACTCTGGGGTAAAACACCCTGGTACGATGAAGTACTCTTACTGTTACCATTATGCTGGTGAAGTCTCCGGTCAGTACTATTGTGTGCTGCTGTGTAAGAAGTGTATTTTATGTGTGTGCAGTATGAGAACCCCTGGACCGTCCCCAACCTGTTGTGTATGTGCCGGATCCTATTGGCTCCGTTCCTGGGTCACCTGATAATCCAGCAGCACTTCCACCTCAGCCTGGCGCTCTTCACACTGGCCGGCGCCACCGACCTGGTGAGGGGCCACTGGAACCACAACAGTCCACATTGCTGGTTTCACGGGTCTGAAACCTGTTTGATAAAGTTCTAACATCCAGATTTGCTCAGCAGTTTGAAGAGATTCTGTGCAACAGGAAGCTTTATTACCCTTGAAAACATTTCAGTTGACATTCAGTCAACTTTCAGACAGCCATATTTGTAGTTCTTTAAAGGATAGCTATAGAGGGGGGATCAGTGATGCTTTGTCAGATTTCTTGTGTTCTGTCATGTTCATGAAAGCCCGAGAACCCTGGACCGGATGACCAGCCAGCGCTGTGACCCACTGTCGTCTGGTTGTGTGTCTGTCGGTGTCGTTAATGCTCTGTTGTCGTCTCTCTTCTGTCCTCGTCTCCTCCACCCAGTTGGATGGTTACATCGCCAGAACGTGGCCCACGCAGAAGTCGGCGCTGGGAAGTGCTCTGGACCCGCTGGCTGATAAGATTCTCATCAGTATTTTATATGTCAGTCTCACCTGCGCTGAACTTATACCAGGTACGTTGGGGGGAGCCTGTCGTTGTTGGTCATTTTCCAGCTCTTCACCCTCCTCTTCCTCCTGTGTTGCAGCTCCTCTCACAGCCCTGGTGATTCTGAGAGACATTGGTCTCATCGCTGCTGTCTTCTGGGTCCGATACAAGACTGTCCCCCCCCCTGTGAGACTCTTGACACCCTCCAGTTCGAGTGTCCTTCCATAGAAAATAAGAGAGTAATGGAGTTCTCTTTTCCTGCAGGTTACCCTTAGTAAGTTTTTTAACCCCTGCTACACCACCGCTCAGCTCAAGCCCACACTCTTCAGCAAGGTGACACACACACACACACACACACCCCAAGCTCTGAACATTTTTCTGGAACCTAAGCAGTGAATCATCAGGAAGGTTTCATGGTTTCAGGTCAACTGAGCCTGGAAACCCAGAGGTCTGAGGCCAGCGAGATTCAGCTCATTGATTTATTTTGGCCACAAACGTTCTTTTATTCCTGGAAACATTTTCAACAGGAACAAGTTCACCTGGAAATAGTTCACGTTTTGTTTGTCAGAGAAACAAATCATCTGGAGCGTTTTAATTGATGTTGCTCAGTCGATCTAGTGTCAGGCTGTGACTTTATATGACCGCACAAAAGCGTTGTAATTTTGAACAATTCTGCACAGAAGTTGCAGAATTGTTCCATTTTTGGAGCAGTTTAATTTATTGCTACTGATACAGAGGGACACACGGGTTTTTGAAAACGACTGCATGAATGGATTTGTTTGGTATTTCATGTTTTCTTAAGTTAGCAGGTTTCCTGTATCACAAACACCAACATTATACACTTGAAGCTGTGTAGCACTCATCTTGGTGGGTGTGTGTGTGTGTGTGTGTGTGTGTGTGTGTGTGTGTGTGTGTGTGTGTGTGTGTGTGTGTGTGTGTTGTCCCTCCAGGTGAACACAGCCATCCAGCTGGTTCTGGTTGCAGCGTCTCTGGCTGCGCCGGTCTTCCAGTATACAGACAGTGTCCTACTGCAGTGTTTATGGTAAACCATTCTCACACACACGCTCTGTCTCTCTCTCACACACACACTCTGTCTCACACACACTGTCTCTGTCTCTCACACACACACACACTCTGTCTCTCTCACACACACACACTCTGTCTCTCTCACACACACACACTGTCTCACACACACACTGTCTCTCTCACTCTCACACACTGACACACACACTCTGTCACACACACACACACACTCTCTGTCTCTCACACACACACACACTCTCTGTCACACACACAAACACACTCTCTGTCTCTTACACACACACTGCCTCTCTCACACACACATTGTCTCTCTCACTCTCAGATACTGACACACACTCTCTGTCTCACACACTCACACACTCTCTGTCTCTCACACACACACACTCTCTGTCACACACACAAACACACTCTGTCTCTTACACACACACTGCCTCTCTCACACACACATTGTCTCTCTCACTCTCAGATACTGACACACACACACTCTGTCTCACACACACTCTGTCTCTCTCACACACACACACTCTGTCTGTCTCACACACACACTGTCTCTCTCACTCTCACACACTGACACACACACTCTCTGTCACACACACACACACACTCTCTGTCTCTCACACACACACTCTCTGTCACACACACAAACACACTCTCTGTCTCTTACACACACACTGCCTCTCTCACACACACATTGTCTCTCTCACTCTCAGATACTGACACACACACTCTCTGTCTCACACACTCACACACACACTCACGCACACACTCTGTCTCTCTCACACACACAAGCACTGTCTCACATACACACTCTCACACACTCACACACACGCTCTGTCTCTCACACTCTCTCTCTCTCTCACACACACACACACTCTCTCTCTCTCACACACACACACTCTGTCTCTCTCTCACACACACTCTCTCTCTCACACACACACACTCTCTCTCTCACACACACACACTCTGTCTCTCTCTCACACACACTCTCTCTCTCTCACACACACACACTCTCTCTCTCACACACACACACACTCTGTCTCTCTCTCACACACACTCTCTCTCTCACACACACACACTCTGTCTCTCTCTCACACACACTCTCTCTCTCACACACACACACTCTGTCTCTCTCTCACACACACTCTCTCTCTCTCACACACACACACTCTCTCTCTCACACACACACACTCTGTCTCTCTCTCACACACACTCTCTCTCTCACACACACACACTCTCTCTCACACACACACTCTGTCTCTCTCTCACACACACTCTCTCTCTCACACACACACACACACTCTCTCTCACACACACTCTCTCTCACACACACACACACACTCTCTCACACACACACACTCTCTCTCTCACACACACACACTCTGTCTCTCTCTCACACACACTCTCTCTCACACACACACACACACTCTCTCTCACACACACACACTCTCTCTCTCTCACACACACACTCTGTCTCTCTCTCACACACACTCTCTCTCACACACGCACACACACTCTCTCTCACACACACACACTCACTTGACGTTAATATCCATCATTTCCTGCCATCTTGGTGTCGTTGTTACAACACAGCCGTGTTGTTCTGAGTGAGTTTAATGTCAAGCACATAAACGGCGCTCCAGCGGCTCGTTCAGGTGAAGAGTTCTGACTCATGTGATTCTACGAGTGCCAGCGAGCTGGAACTCACATCACACGCTTCATTGTGTCGCTCTGACCCAAATTTAGAGCACAAAAGTGCTTCTAGCTGACAAACACTGAACTGCAAATATTATGGGGCACTGTCTCCTATTGTTTTGAATTTGAAGTGCACTCCAACATACCTGCTGCTCACTCAGGTGTGCAGACGTCGTCTGATGTCCGTGTTCAGGTTCGTCTGCTCGCATGTACGCGGTGCATCTCCACCTCCCACTCACGGAGGCTTTCCTTCAAATTTGGCACCAACGTCCACATGGACTCAAGGATGGTCAGAGGTCGATGGGAGGCTTTTAAAAGAAACAGCAGCAACTACAACAACAGCAGTGGCGACAAAAGTAGATGAGAGGAACTGAAGCACTGGTTAACGATGACGGGACAGCAGCCAACGGCGCTCACGCCAGGAGAACACAGCGACATCAGCAAGATGAACTGTAATCTGTCATCTCTGCAGGTACGTCACAGCAGTGACCACGGCGGCGTCGGGCTACAGCTACTGGCACTACGGGCGTAAGACTGTCCAGGTGCTAAACCACCGATCACCATGACGACGAGGACACCAGGAGCCACCTGAGAGCCGAGCAAAGCAGCGGTCAGCTTCTGTAGAGACAATAATCTGCTGCAGCAGAGGCCAGACGCACATGTGACTGGCCAGGAGCACTGCAACCAAGTCGCCGGGACAACCAACAATTCGCCGTGGCGATGATGCCACACATGGTAACACTACAGAAACAGCAGATGTACCACAGGACCAGTGTAGCAACACACACATCAAATCTATGTCAGGTGATCCGGCCAGAGCTTCTATTTTTTCTTAGTTTTTCAATCAGACTGTTGAACAATGACCTCACCGTGGTCACATGATTGTCCGTTTTGTAAACCGATGATTTGTGATTAAAAACAAAATCTGCTTTGATGTTTGTTCACGTGTGTGTTTCTGTAGACGAGGGTTGTTTTTTTTAATTCAGTAAAGAACAATCTGAAGAGTGAGAAACCTTAATATTCATCCGGGAGGGCGAGTGACGGATTCAAAGGAGCGGCGTCTCTGCGGTGCGGCTGCTGGTCGACTCCTTGTGAGGCTTGTTGCTCCGCTGTGGTCTGTCAGCGTTCAGCGAACATTCGTGGATCAAAATCAACAATGTTGGAGTGTAGAAGAGGAGGAGGAGGATTCCTGCTGGACACACCAGCAGCCTGGGCCTGAGCTAGCTGATGCTAACGCCTCCCACCCACTACCAGTGGATGTGCTAAGCTAACTAGCCTGGGTCTCAGAAGACTCGAGTGGGCTGTGGGGATGATGGACAGTCGGATGATTTTAATTCAAGTAGTTGTGCTTCCTTTTAACGATGTTCCAATGGAAGAAAGCTGCTAAGCATGAGAGTGGTGAGCCAGAGAGCGCTCGGCGAGCACAGCTGGGGGGAGTGCTGAGGGTTCCTGTGCTGTTCCTCCTGGGTGCACCGCTCGTCTTATTTACCGTTGGTTTTCCGTACTTAGAGTCTCAGGATCAAGCAGCCAGAGGTGATGTGAAGAACTTCCTCCTCCAGATCGCTGCTTCGCTGAGGGAGGGAATACGCAGCTCTGTGACCTTTTAACCTCTTCCACTCGTTTGTTGGTTATTTCCAGCCGCGCTTGTGTGACGCTGCTTCATTACCGACGGCGTGCCGGTGGCTGCCGGGCTGGAGCCAGTTGTTTTGGTGACCTTGTGTGCGATGCCTGCTCATTATCTCCTCACTGAATAATTTAAAGTGTGTTTTTGGACAAATTGATACCTGCACTGGTTTAATGACCATCTCAAGAAGTTGTGATGTTTCGTGAGGGAGGGAAAACTGAAGTCCACGTCTGAAGACTCGAGCTGAAAGTGTGAGATGTAGAAGTGCGGCATGACACCTCTCGTAGAGTGAATAAACTACTAGTACTTGTACCTACATCAGAATTATTTGAACGTGTACTTTTAAAAGGACTGATAGGAGGAACATTATGTGTAACCTGGAATTTGTACACACAAGCACAAGTCTGAAGGAGGTTCAGTTGGTCAGCATGTAAAACCTTAACCATCCAAATACGTGAACATTTAAAGACGGTTTTTGTGTCACTTGAAAAGAATTTTGTACATTCGTGGTTGTGGTGAGCCTCAGTTATTATATACATACATATTTATATATATAAAAGAGAGCAAATATAAAAGTACAGTATTAAGATAGAAGAAGGGAGGGAGCTGTAAGTAATTTACAAGTACAACATGGAGTAACAGCAGAAATATCGGTCCTACTTGTCTGAAGTAGCATCACAAGGAGCCGTTTGTGGGAGTTTGTCTCGTGTCTTTGTTGCTTGTGAGCCTTTAATATCCATGAAGGCAGGAACAACAGTTTGTTGTCAAAGGGCTGCTGATGTGCAGAGTCGCCGTTGTGCGCTGTGATTGGTCAGGTGTGTCCAGGTAGGGGGTCCAACCAGATTGAGCCAAAAAACCCACCATGAACTGGCAGCGATGCGAGCTAATGCTAACAGTCTCCATTAGCAGGGAGCGCTTGCTCAGAGAGCCTTTGAGTTCTCTGACAGTGAATTATGGGTAATGTCATGGTTGAGCTGGTCCTGAGTTTAAGGCGGTTTGCCATCAGAAGCCTGTCGGTGCCACAACCCATCCAGAGGTCGCCGCAGAGACCCGATTCTGAAGGGTAGCAAAGTAGAAGTATATATATAAGTATATATATATATATATAAAATGCAAAGACTCAAAGTGTACTTGTAAATGGAGTTCGATGAGTAAATGGAGTTCAATGTCAAGTGGAAAACAGGTTCTTTAAAATGTCCCCCAGCGACCGCGGGGAACTCTGAGGGCTTTTCTGAGCAGAGGGCTGTAATTACAAGGTGGCGCTGAAAGGCTCTCATCAGAGCGGTGAGAGACGGGAGGCTGCTCCCACAACATCCAGCTGCACTTGACACGTCTGCGGCTACAAGTAAACATGTAGGCGCTTCCCAGTCGACACGCAGCCCTGTGGGCTTGCTGCCTTTGAACAGCGACAGCTCCGAGGTGTGCCTGAACGCATCG
This sequence comes from Aulostomus chinensis, assembly GCF_037954235.1. Taxonomy (NCBI): domain Eukaryota; kingdom Metazoa; phylum Chordata; class Actinopteri; order Syngnathiformes; family Aulostomidae; genus Aulostomus; species Aulostomus chinensis. The sequence continues at coordinate 1,393,454 of NC_141335.1, forward strand.
TAGGCACAGAGACTCAGAGCCAAAGTAAACTTCAAACTTGACTGGTTATGAAACCCACTGAATCAGAGTCCTTACAGTCCGTACAACAATCCTACACAGCAGCACCCAGCAGATCCATATGGGTACTATTGCCTCTCACACACACACACACACACACACACACACACACACACTCTTTCTCTCATGTCTCCTCTGGTCCTGAAATAGCTCCCAGCCTCCCACTCGCCCTTATATAAGCTTCCAGCACGGAGATTTGCTGGTGAAGATGCTGGTGTGTGTCAGTGCCTGTTTGTGTGTGTGCACGTGTGTGCAGCAGTGTGTGGGCAGTCTTAAATTGTGTGTGTGTGTGTGAGATAGAGAGAGAAACATTTGTGTTTCTGTCAGCAGGTTTCTGCTTGTAATGCAGCAAATTTCAGAAGTTGTTTCCTGTGTAAAACTAGAATGTGCCTGTTGTGGTTGTTCCTGTCGTACAATGATGATTCCAATACCAACAGTTTTTGTTCTTTTGATCGGGGTGGGGTATCGACGAGGACCTCGGGAACATACATGTCACGTTACCCGTGTCACAGTTTCATCAGGAATGCGGGGGAATGATGCAGTTTTTTGCCGCTACTCTGATTTTCCAGTGCCTGTTTTGGCCGACGGCTGATGTGAACTGATCATTGGTATGAAAGCGACGTTAAACGACCGTCACAGGAGTAAAACTGAAAAGTTCACAATGCACTGAATTTGTCATGGTAGCATTTTTTCTTTATTCCCGAAACATCGGAAAAAGCCAGGAGGTCATCAGGGAGGGTCAGAAGAGACGATAGCTAACATCGGCCCGCTCACGTTACCGGTGACAGGACCTGCCAGTATCAATGATGTGCCATTAGTATTTTTACTTCACATGATTGATTATAGTACATATTCTTCATATATGACACCAGACTTGTTTGACTTCCTGGTTTGAATTTTAAAACCAAAGGAACCGACACGTCGATGCTCAGGCTTGAGTTCCTGGCAGTGGCGGAGGCGACCGGCTGCCTGCGTGACGTTATGATGTCAGTGGCTAGCATGTTCATCCAGCCTCCCGGAGGAAGATTGAGTGCTTGATTTTATCACACAGGCCTGCTCATAATTGGATGTGATGACATCACCAGTGTGGAGTCAGTCAGAGCGATGGCGATCCAGCCAGATCCGGTCCAGTGGTCCGGTTTTGAAGGTGAAATAGAAGTGTCAGAACTGGAAACTTTCCCCTTAATTTCAAAGTTTATTTCAGTTTTTCCTTAGCAGAGGGGCTCACATGCAGCACCAGCACCAGCACCAGCACCACCAGCACCAGCACCAGCACCAGCACCACCAGCACCACCACCCTGCTTCCAACACGGGGAGCCTTCTTGGATGTCGTCTTGTCAGGGCAACATTTCAGAGTCTGAGTCACAGTTTAGCGAAGGGCCTCAGGTTCTCAAACAAGATTTAAGAGACTTGGTCCTAAACTACGAGTCCAGAGGCGAAGCCAGAACGAGGAGGATCTGCTCCGCCTCCGCCGTGCACAGGCAGAGCGTATCCACCGGTGGGATGATGCGGGTGATGTGTTCTGTGTGCTGATTCAGCTGGAAGATCCTGAGCGGAGACGACACCTCCCACCCCGCTGTGGGAGCGCCGTGATGCCTCCGTCTCATCTCGCTGAGGTGCAACAGCGAACACTCCAACTGCTCGTTTGTGCTGACAGGCATGAAAGTGAAGCAACAACTGTCCTCATGTGGTCTCTCTCTCTCTCTCTCTCTCTCTCTCTCTGGATTTAACCCTTTTGATTCTTTTGTGCTGGAGTAAGAACTGTGGTCACATTCTTGTCTTTTCTATTCTGAACTTCCATCCCATTGATTTTAAACAACATGCTAATGTGCCTCAGACCAAGAGGGTCGTGTCAGCTGGGGTCTCTGCTCAGGCTCTACATTGCCAGTGTGTCGGAGGCGGGTGGATGCGAACGTGTGTATCACATGTCTAACGGTAGCGTGTTGTATGTTCTTGGTCCTGGGTGTAAATCAATATTTACCACATGCACTGAGGCCAAAGTCTAGCATTGAAACTCACTACTTTCAAATTAGCGTCGCACAGTTAGTGACTTAAGATGCAACAGTGCTTCATTAAAGTCTAAACTCAGCTGAGGATGTTTGTTGAGGTCAGATATGAGTGAATCATCGCACACACAAACACTCCCCCTCTCTCCCTCTCCCTCTACCTCTCCCCCTCTCTCCCTCTCCCTCTCCCTCTCCCTCTACCTCTCCCCCTCTCTCCCTCTCCCTCTCCCTCTCCCTCTACCTCTCTCCCTCTCCCTCTCCCTCTACCTCTCCCCCTCCCTCTCCCTCTACCTCTCCCCCTCTCTCCCTCTCTACCTCCCCCTCTCCCTCTAGGACAACCTGCCAGCTACTGATTTTTCACGTCATCGTTTCTTTCAGCCTGATTGTCCTCGGCTGTATTTTTCTTTCAAAATCATTCCAGTATTGAGTTGTTTCTCCTCCAGAGTCTCGCCCACTCTCCTTCCTCCTCCGTTATAATTAGTTGTGTTGGTAAACATGAAAGATCCAAAGACAGATGGTTAAATAAAAGATGCTCGAACATAAATGGACACATTTTAACTTGTAGTTGTCGTACGTTGGAACAGCGAAGCCTCGTAGTGCCGAAAAATAGTGATGTCATCCCGTCTGTAAGGTAAAGGTCTTCATTGCCCAACATCAGGCTGAACTGCGGGTTGTTGACTGATTGATTCATGAATCAATCACATTTGAATGACAGCAATCTGATCACATTTATGTTCTTGGGTTGCATCAAATCTTGAAAATTGTTTTTTTTTTTTAATGGATGAAAGCAAGGATTTTAAAATCCTTGAAAATGACCTGATTCAAACCTCCGGTACCCCTATGAGATGTTCAGAGCATTTCCAAGCTAGTTAGCTTAGCCCAATGGCTGGTGGTGGGTGAGAAGTGTCAGCATCAGCTAGCTCAGGTCCAGGCTAGTTAGCTTAGCCCAATGGCTGGTGGTGGGTTGGGAAGTGTCAGCATCAGCTAGCTAAGGTCCAGGCTAGTTAGCTTAGCCCAATGGCTGGTAGTGGATGGGAAGTGTTAGCATCAGCTAGCTCAGGTCCAGAATAGTTAGCTTAGCCCAATGGCTGGTTGTGGGTGGGAAGTGTTAGCATCAGCTAGCTCAGGTCCAGGATGCTGGTGTGTCCAGCAGGAATCCTTTGGTTCTGTTGACCCAAGTTCCAGTGGAGCTTTGGAGGTGCTGCGTCAAATCACTGCTCCCAGTCAGGAAAGTAGTTCCGGCTACGTGTCTGATTCTACCACTACAACGTCTCCTCATGTTAAACTGGTATTCATCACCAAGGTTACACACAACCCTCCTGATATTAATGCAGGCAGAGACGGAGCTACGCTAATACTTCCCACCCACTACCATTCATTGTGCTAAGCTAACTAGCCTGGGTCTCAGCTCCCTAGAGAAGCGTCTCTATCCTCTTGTCTTACCTTTCCTTTAAATCCTAAATGCGTTTATCTGGACTGACACAAATCAATTGATGTATCAGTAAATTCGAGCAGCAGTCGTCTGGCTTTATTTCCTTTAAAGTTTGAATGATTGATTGTCTGGATCTGAGTGATCCAATCCAGTGTTTCTAAAATGGATTTCCTGATCCTGGATCATGTTTAAAGCACCATGTTCACATACTTTTGACTGTGTATGTTGGAAACTGGCCTCATTTGGCCGTAATCTCTCTCTGGCTTGATTCCCCTTGAATGTTTCCTGTTTCTCCCACCACTTCCTCTCTTCCTCTTCTTCTCCCTTCATCTCTCCCACTCTTCTCTTTCTCTCCATCCCTGTCGCTCTCCCTCTCTCATCCCTCCTCCATTTGTGGGAAGCTGCCGCTGTGCGCATGTCGTCGATGAGTCAATTTGTGAGCGCGCGCACACACACACACACACACACACACACACTCTCTCTCTCTCTCTCTCTCTCTCTCTCTCTCTCTCCTGTCTCCCACAAAGGCATCTGCTTCAGTCTGTCTCTCTAAGAGATGCGGCACCAACAGAGAGGAGAGGGGGAGATGAGGAGAGGGAGGGAGGAAGAGGAGAGGACAGAGGAATAGGAGAGGAAGGAGACCAAAGAAGAAGTAAAAAATTTGAAGAACAGAAAGCGAGGGCAGCCAGGGGGGACGTGTGAGGATGGTCTGGAGCCCCTCTGCCTGACTTCTGAGGAGTTTGGGCTCGGAGATGCAGCATCCCAGCGTCCGAGCCTGAAGGTCTGTTGCTTGTGAGTGGAGCCATGGCGAGCGCCCAGCCGGGGGTCCACGCTTTAAAACTCCAGCCCCCCACCGTCTCTCTCACCCTGAGGAACGGAAGCAACTTCATTAAATGGGACGAGGTAGGCAGATTTGTCCTTCGTGCCCAAAAGAAAAAATCTTAAATCCATTCTGCTTTTGATCTTCTTCTCTTTTTTTTTTGTTATTCTTGAGACAAACGCGTGGAAGTGTCTAATCATGTGATTGAATCAACTCCAGGTGATGGACTGAACGCAGGATGAGGAGGAGGAGTGGGAACGTGTCAGATGTGTTTACTATTCTGCTGTTGATTGAGCTTTGGCAGTAAACACCTGTTGATGAGACGCCAGCAGAGACGTGTGTGTGTGTGTGTGTGTGTGTGTGTGTGTGTGTGTGTGTGTGTGTGTGTGTGTGTGTGTGTGTGTCAGATTGGCCACCTGTTGATATTAAATCTGCCTCTCCTGCTGTGTGTGTCCATTTAAATGTCTTCATGAGCAGTCTTATTTGTGGTGTGCGTGCGTGAGTGCGTGCGTGCTTGTGTGCTGGTACGCTGAAGTACGGAGCCCTGACAATGGAAAATGTTCTATTGGGTTTCCATGGTAACTGACATGGTTACCACCACCTAAACAGATTGGATGTATGCAAGTCCAAATGTGTGTGTGTGTGTGTGTGTGTGTGTGTGTGTGTGTGTGTGTGTGTGTGTGTGTGTGTTGGTATTTGACTTTCTCCAACATGTAGAGCTGAGCTTTATGAAAAATAGAGTTGGTTGCCATGCCAACGAGTGACAGGGATCTAGTTAACCGTCCTCTGAGCTTTTTCTTGTAGTTTGGATCCTTCTGGATGTTGGAGCTGCTCAGGCTAGAAAATGTTCAAAATGTGCAATAAAAAAACCCACCTTGACATCCAGTACGTCCAGTATTTAAAAAACTGGTTTCTCCGGGATGTTTCCAGAACAACCTGAGTCCCAGGACTGGTCCAGAATGCGTCACCAGATGCATCAGACTGATCACTCTGTCAGTCACCTGATCAATACAGGACCAGCAGGTCACACTGAGGATAAAATCCAAACTCATTGAGGAAAAAAGCATTTCTACAGCTTGTTTTTTGATTCGTGTATGACATTAAATCCAAGTTGAGCGGCGGCCATCATTCCTTGCGAGGTCATGAGTGATGCTCACCGTGTGACCTCACATCACCTTTACTGCCACTCAGCCGTGCTCTCGCTCCCGCTTTGATTCAGGTGGTGGGTTTTGACCCTGACAGAAACCTGACCCGGGTTCTGTAAGAGATTCTGCTACCAGGTTTGCTGCAGCTCCTCTTCACATCAGCAAAAGTGGGTCCGCCATCTTGGTTGGCTACTAGCTAAGTGAGTGCAGCAGCACTGCCAGATCATCTCTAATGCGTGCTGGCTAACAGCTAACTGCTAGCATGTGATGTTTGAGTTGATTTTTCGTCATGGAATTACAATAACATGCTCTACAATGAAATTATGGTGATTATGGGATGAAATAAATATTACAGCTGTTAGAATATGATGTTTTACAACCCATCAACTACCAGCGATTAGCACAGCATGAGCTAATCAGTCACAAATACAAACAGAATGATATGAAGACCGCTGAAGGAAATGGGAACTGTTTGTCATAAAATGATGACGTTTGTGTCAGGTATGTTAACGGTGACATCACCTCCCTCAGAAACAGTGTTTTCTTCTTATTGTATTTTGTGTTTTCCAGGTGAGTTTCAGTGGAAATCGTGTGTTGGACTTGTAAAGTTCAAGTACAAAAACAAAGCCGTTTTCTTCCGATGTTCTAATGGTTCCTGCTGCTGGTTTCAGGATCTGTCTACTGTGACTCCTGTGACGCTGTACGTGGATCCACATGGACTTTACCTGTACTGGACCGACCAGAACAAGGTTTAACACACACACACACACACACACACACACACACACACACACACACACACACACACACACACACACACAATCTCTCTCTCCAGGGGAGTTTAGATCCTCAGGAAACAGGAAGAAGCCTCCCCCTCCTCAATAACCGCTGGTTGTTGTTTGTCCTCCAGGAGACGGAGCTCTTGGACTTGACCCACATCAAAGATGTCCGAACGGGTCGAAGCACCAAACCACCCAAGGTAGCGACTCCTCTCCTCTTCACCTCCTCTCCGCCCCTCACTTCACCTCTTGTAGAAAAGTCTACGCTCTCTTGCAGCTCCACAGAGACTCTTTCTACTGTGTCACTGCGTCTTGGTGACCTCGGTGTGACCCCTCACTCAGAAGACGCTTCTCTAACCCAGAGAAGCAACGGTTATTAGTTCTCCGCTGATGGTTCTGTTGCAGGTTTACCACTTGGGTGCTGCAGCGCTGCTGTTTCCAGGTCTCTCACCCTGAATACTCTTTCAACCCCTGAAGCACTATTTCAGAAAATTGTTCCTCAGAAAACAAACACTCAGGCAGTCATAGTACCTCCTGATTTCAGCTCACGACTGTATCCTTCCTCCGGTTCACGCATGGACGCCGCAGGAAAAGCTTCTTAAGGCTTCATGACTGACTGGATCCCAGTTTAGGCAGAAGAGGAATTAAAGTTCTTGTTAACATTCAGCAGATTATTCAAATTAAATCAACCAAACGTTAGGATCGTGTAA
>NC_141335.1:1405402-1457902 GCF_037954235.1 Aulostomus chinensis
GGGTGACACAGGAGGCGGCGGCAGGAACGCAGCATCTTACGCTCTTTGAGCTGACGCACATGTGTTTGACAGGGTGACAGCATCAAGCTGGAGGACTTCACTCTGGACGTTTACAGGAGCTTCCTGGACAGTCTGTGTCCTCGTCCAGAGCTCAGCAGCATCTTTAAACTGCAGTGAGTATCACCAGTCTGGAGGAGCCGCTGGAGCCTGTTGGATGTGCTGGTCCGCTCCAGCCTCAGAGACAGCAGGAACTTGCAGTCATGAAGTTCTCCGAGCCAGAATGGCAGTTAAGATGATGGGTCAACCAGCTTGTAACATGGCCTGATGAGTGTGTGTGTGTGTGTGTGTGTCTCGTGTGGAGCAGTTGACCTTTGATCTAACCTGACCCCTGACCTCTGACCCCGCTCCCATCTGTAGAGGCGGTGATGACGGGACCCTGTCAGTCGATCAGATGACGGAGTTCATCAACAACAAGCAGAGAGACCCGAGGTTGAATGAAATCCTCTACCCGCCTCTCCGGCCGGCGCAGACCCAGAGTCTGATGGAGAGGTTCCAACAAGACCAGGCCCTGCTGAAGCGAGGTGAACACACACCAACACACACTCACCAGAACGCCAGGTAATTAGCCAGTCAGCTGCATCCGTTACCGTGTGTGTGTGTGTGTGTGTGTGTGTGTGTGTGTGTGTGTGTGTGTGTGTGTGTGTGTGTGTGTGTCACACAGGTGCCATCTCTCTCCAGGCCTTCTCCAGTTATCTGTCCAGCGATGAGAATGGCGTCATCCCTCCAGACAAGCTGGATCAGTCGGAGGACATGAGCTTCCCGCTGTCTCACTACTTCATCAACTCGTCACACAACACCTACCTGACAGGTGTGTGTTTACCTGCTCACTGTGACAGGCACACATCCTGGTATTTCCGGTTAGGCTTTGCATCATAAACATGTCACAGTCTTTCATGTGGTCACTTCCTGGTGTTCCAGCGGGCCAGTTGGCGGGGAGCTCCTCGGTGGAGATGTACCGGCAGGTGCTCCTGGCTGGCTGCCGCTGCGTGGAACTCGACGTGTGGAAAGGACGCACGGCTGAGGAGGAGCCGGTCATCACCCACGGCTTCACCATGACGTCAGAAATCCCCTTTAAGGTGGGTCCCAGTCGGTCTACGGTGAGCAGGTTAACACACACCTGTCCACCAACCGCGTCACCGGAGGAGGAAAGCGGCTGGTTTTCATGAATCAGCCGTGTCACCAGGGAAACCACGTACTTGTGTCTGAAGCGCCGTAGTTCACCTAACAGTCAATTCGCTTTTTAATCTTTCATTTTTTTTCCAGGAAGTGATTGAAGCCATTGCAGAGTGCGCCTTCAAGACCTCCCCTTTCCCCGTCATCCTGTCCTTCGAAAACCATGTGGACTCGTGAGTCTCTCTCTCTCTCTCTCTCTCTCTCTCTCTCTCTCTCCCTCTTTACTTCCTTGTGAATGCAGAAAGAACCAGCTACGTGTACTTAGCTTGAAGCTAGCGGCAGCCTGGAGGGTTTGGGCAGATTAGCTTTTGTGAGCCGCCAGTCTCCATTAGCCTCAAGCTAAATCTGCATGGCTCTTCCTGCATCCTGAAGTCAAATATCTGTTTTTATCTGGAATGATTATTCTTATGGTTATGATGTGCGAGGGGGTAGTAAACCACAAAGCCCTTATTAAAAGCACAAAACTTGGAACAAACTTTGAAAAAGATCTGCCTGTTAAGGTGGTCTGTGCTGCTCATGTGAGGAGGGAAACGGCTGTGGTGGACTTCCTCGTCTCTGCTGACGTTGAGGCGGGTGCGTTACTGCTCCTTGGTGCCAGTTCACATCCTGGTTGAGCGTCGCTGGAGCAGACGCGATATTTCCCCGGTTGAAATCTCTGGCAGTAATGAAGGAACATGGGGGTCTTATCCTCCTTCACCCTCCATGATGTGCGTGGAAACTCCACACGCAGCAAGCAGAGCTTAGAAAAACACAGCAGCAGGATTTGCTGATGTAAGAGTCGGGCGCCGCCTCCTCACCGCCCCTAACGGCGTTGCTCTCTGTGGCCTCTGTGTGTCTTCATGTCTACATCTCTCTAAACAAAGACGTAGCCCAGAGGAGCCTGATGGAGTTCAATCTCAAGTGGGCATGAAACACAACAACACATAAAAACGCCTCACATTTCACCCCCCTCCCCTTTCACAGACGGTCCCAGAGCTTCGCATACTTGAAGACGCCGTTATTGCCCATCGTCCTAAGAGTCATAAAGACGACAGAAAGCTTTCTCTCGTCTGTGCTGCTTCAGGGAGGCACGCTAGTTAGCTTAGCCCCCCAACAGCCATCAAATACTCTGACACAGCAAAACAAAGCACAACTGTTGTGGCGGGAGAAGAATCTCCTCGTGTACTTTGTGGTGGATCAACGATTGGGGACCAAATGATTGACACCTCTTTGACGTTCCTGTACCTGTTATATTTGCCCACTCAACACCAGTGCGAGCTGTGATGCCATAAAATATCTGTTTGTGTTCCATTAGTTTGAAGCAGCAAGCAAAAATGGCTGAATATTGTCGATCGATCTTTGGAGAAGCTTTGCTGATTGACCCTCTGGACAAATATCCAGTAAGAACACACACTCTGTCACACAAACGCAGCTCAAGTGTAATGTCAGAAACTGTACTAACTTTGTGTGTGTGTGTGTGTGTGTGTGTGTGTGTGTGTGTGTGTGTGTGTGTGTGTGTGTGTGTGTGTGTGTGTGTGTGTAGCTGGAGTCTGGTGTCCCCTTGCCGAGTCCTCAGGAGCTGATGGGTAAAATTCTCATCAAGAACAAGAAATCCCACAAGCCCTCCAACACCACTGACACCAAGAGACTGACGGACCAGCCGGCCAATCAGAGCAATGATCCGGTATCTCCTAGCAACAACACTGGAGGTATGACACACACACCCAGAGAAGAGAGAAACCCATGATGGACAGAAGATGTTTGCTTTTACAGGGTATTTGGTCCTCACAAACCCAGGTTGCCCCACGAGGAGTTTGATGGGTTGTCACCACACTGCAAAGTATTTTTTTAGTGCTTTGATTGAAGTTGCTGGTCAGCTGACATCAGGCCTGGACCCCACCGGTCCGTCTGTGGTGGGATCTGGTGGAGCTGACCTAGATGACGCTCGTGACTCCACCAGGTGAGTTTCAGTTTCAGAGTCTATGAAGGAAGTCGTGTCGAATTGCTCCGAGCAGACGGAGTCGTGCTGAGCATCCATCTTGGAAGGGTGGCGTCTCAGGACGCTGTTGCCTGATGTCAGCTGGCTGAGGTGGATGAAGCCCTCTGAGCCGTGGCTGCTTCCTGCTGCAGTGACTCGCTGTCGCCTCTTGAGGACCAAAGTGGTATTGTGAGCCTGGAAGCACAAGCTTGTTTCGGCTAAAATGATCCTCTGAGTGATGAGTCCCCCCTGGGTCCTGGCTAGCTTTGTGGCTGACCAACTATAATGGCAGAGCGCAAATCAGTTCAGGTCTTAGCGTGAACGCACAGACAAACAGCATCAACTCATGGCGTCGCTTATTGACTCTCAACAGTTCTTTGTTTCTCCCGAGCATCACAAATGTCGCTTTTGTAGATTCCACCAGTAGTTCGACTGGTTTTCTACCCAACACTGTGGACACGCACCATTGCAACATGCACAGGTGTAATGTTGCGTCTCTCACACACACACACACACACACACACACACACACACACACACACACACACACACACACACACACATTCTCATGACTGCACACTCGCGAATACTGCAAGACTGGAGGGAAACTCTTCTCTAAGACCAGCAAGTACCCGTCTGGCGTTTCATGGTTCGGGCCAAACCTCCTCGGGTTCCTGCTCGCTCCTCCACCTCCAGCATGGTCCTGTTTTCAGTACTGACCAGTACTTTTACTGACTTTGGTCCTAACAACTGTCACATGTTCAGAATTCTGGCACCAACCTGGTAAAGAGCTGTGACATTCCTAGTGGGATTCGCTGAGTTCGGCCTTCATTGATTGGTTGAAGTGATTTTGGATTTTTGTAACTTTGATTTTGGAGTTGCAGAAGTGCTCCTGATCCTGGCCGGAGGGAGAATCACAGTCGAGCTTCGTTCAGCTTCTGAGAGATGAAACACAGTTGAGACTTTGATCACTGAGACGCGTCTCTGATGCTCTGGAGCCCGTCGGGTTTTCTTTGGGATCGAACTGTTCTTTCAAGAGCCGATTCTGTCAGTCAAACGAAGATCGGCACCAAGAGAAGCACGAAGAAAAGAAGAGGAGCGGAATTTAAACTGGCCAAAAGCTTGTTGGTGTTCAGCCGAGTTCAGCTCAGAGAAAGAGGCTGGACAGCCACGTTACTTTGATGTTGGCTCTCATCTGGGACCTGACGAGTCTCCTGCTGATGCGTCTTATTAATGAGCAGGACATCCCAGATGAGGTCAAGCTGAGATCCACAATTAAACAGTGGCGAAGAGGGAAATTAGCGAGCTTTATTGACACGTGTGAGCGGCGAATCCTGAGAACAGGACGCCGAGTCATCTTCAGCTGTCCACCCAGGACGGACAAGTGTCTGTCCCTCCTCCAGCTGGTTGACTAGAAAACTACAAGCATCCACTTCCTGTTGATTTTGACATTAAAGGAGCGCCACTCTGGGAGCCACGGATGTGGTTTTCCATGAGGTGGCTGCTTCCTCGTTGATAATGAGATGATGCAGACTTGTTTGATTTTGACAGAGATGGAGGCTGAGAGCGAGGAAGATGATGATGATGAAGATGATGATGGTAAAAAGGTCAGTGGGGCCATCATTCCGAGCCGAGGGGCTGCCATTGTTGTCCGTCTTCGTCTCATTGTTTATGCTTTGTGCCATCGTCATTGTTGATCTTGTCGCCATTGTTGTTGCTTGTTGTCATTGTTGTTTACAGTGGGTTGATGCTGTGATGGCGTGTTGTCTCCTGGGTTTGTTTTCTGATCTGCTTTCTTCTCAGTAATAGATTATGTGAATGTGGGAGAGTTGCGGAGGGTGGTGGCGGCGGTGGTGGTGGCGGTGGTGGTGGCGGTGGTGGTGGCGGCGGCGGCGTCCTAGCTGATGTCTGCTGTCATTTGCTCGCCTACGCTGTTGAGAGAGCAAATGTGCATGTGTGTGCGTCTGTTTCACTTTCCTTTATTTAGCCAGAAAGGTTCCATTGAGGGACAAGATGTCTCCTTCCTGGCTACAAAGTTTCGCGTGTCCCGATGTCATACAACAGAACACGCAACCTCTGGAAAGCCACCACATGGCTCCTTCAGGGCAGTCGCTAACACATCTGTAAAGGTGCTTCGAGGTGGCCACGCCTCTCAGCTCGCCTCCACAGGAGGAAGGTTTCAGTTCGACATGTCAGCGGTGTTGCATCCGCACAACTTGGCACAGGCGTGTCATGTGACTCTTTCTGAGAAAAAGACAACATCAGCACCCAGCGTCAGGGTTTAACGAGGGTAACGAATCACTGGCACTGTTGTCTTTGCAGCAGCAGTTTATTGGGCTTGTTGATCTGGAGGGATCGCGAGAAGTTTGTGGTGTGGAGCAACAACCTCCAGGCCGTCTGTGGATGTAACGCTACTTCTGCCGTGAATTAACGAACCTGATTTATTTCTGATTTATGATGGAAACTCCATCATAAAGAATATGATACTCCAGAAAACTGCTCTGTTCCTGAATGAGCCCAAGCTGTTAAGAACAAACAGCGAGAGCAGAGACTCAAGCAAAGCGTATTTGCCGTCTCCAAGGCGTCCTTCAGAGACGGCAAATGTTTACAGTGCAGCTCAAATGTATTACAGAAAGCAGTTTTTTGTTTTTGTCTACCTGCAAGTTTTGAGACACACAGCAACAAACAAGGCATTCCAGCATGTTGCCCACCACCATCGTCCAACACATGAGTGCTGTGGGAGATATAAACTCATTCACTACACACACATGTACGTGCATGTACACACACACACACACACACACACACACACACATATCTGTGCGTATATCCACTGGTGTGTAAGTACACAGCTTCTATACAGACAAAAGAGCAGGACAGTATCTTTAGTGTGGCTGGAGCCTCTAAGCACCTCCTCGGTGACCTGGTCAGTGGCAGCGGTGCGTCATGTGACTGTCTGCTTGTTTCAGGGCTCAGCAGAGCGTGAGGCCGTGGCTACGGAAGAAATGTCGACTCTGGTCAACTACGTCCAGCCAACCAAGTTCAACTCCTTCGAAGCGTCCAAAAGTAAGAAGAGCTTGTCACCATCTGTTGTCTCCTGGATTTGAGTCGCAGTTTTGATGCATCATCAGTAACTGACAGGAGACGTTTAGGATGAAATTTGACCTTTGACCTTTAACAACTCTCTATGTCCTTTAAGAGAATGTGGCCCCAACTGCTCAGTTTGTAGGTGTTATGGTTTTAGAAAGAAATCTTTCAGGTTTTGGATCCTCTCTTCCTCTGCTGCCTTGCTCTGGGTGGGGAAGAGACAGGCTTCGTTTTTTTATGTATGCAAATAAATGAAATCTTGAATGTTGCAATTACACTGTGTGTGTGTGTGTGTGTGTGTGTGTGTGTGTGTGTGTGTGTGTGTGTGTGTGTGTGTGTGTGTGTGTGTGTAGAGGCGGCCCGCTGCTACCACATGTCATCTTTTGTGGAGACCAAAGCTTTGGAGCATCTCACAAAGTCACCGGTGGAGTTTGTGGAGTATCCTTGGCAACAGCTACCATGGCAACTGCTTCTTCTTTGTTTTCTTCCTCCTCGTTTGATGCTTCTTTAATCAGAATACACTCTCAATCAATTTTTTTACTTGTTCGAATGAGTCACGAGTCCAGGATGATTCCAGACGAACGCGTATGGAGGACGTCAAGTGAATCAGTCATGATTCTTAACAGGTACTCACCAGATACAATAAATCCCAGCTGAGTCGGATCTATCCGAAAGGAACCAGAGTCGACTCGTCCAACTTCATGCCTCAACTCTTCTGGAACGCTGGCTGTCAGCTGGTGGCTCTTAATTACCAAACTATAGGTTAGTCCAGACTTTGACCTCTGACCTTCAGTCTCTTCCTGTGGCTATGAAAACTGCGAGGCTCAGTTCAGATCAACGTTTTGACTCCATGAGAGCAGGCAGGTCGTAAAATACATGATTCAGAACAGTTTCTCTCTTGGTTGTCAAAATGATTTTTATTTGCAAAAGCCTGGCACTTGACCGTCTGAGACGAGAACGACGGCTCTGACGCTGCCTCCCGAAACTTTGTTGCCCTCTCACTACATGAGCTTTTGGTTCCAGATTTGTCCACACAGCTGAACCTCTTCGTGTTTGAGTACAACGGCCGCAGCGGCTACAGACTGAAGCCAGAGTTCATGAGGCGGCCGGACAAACACTTTGACCCGTTTGCAGAAAATACGGTGGACGGCATCGTGGCCAACACGCTGTCTGTGAAGGTACAAGACCTGATCTGACTGTCAGCTCCTGGCCGTGCTGAGTTCTGCTGTGGGGGTTCCGACTGTCAGTGGATCGTGTTGTACCATGTGAAGGTTTAAGGCTCTAAATGCACCTGACACATTGTAATAGATTACAAATCACTAGTTACTGTCATGTGAAGGTAACAGGTACTTGTGGGTGCCAGGTGGCCGCCATGAAACCAGAGGCCAGTGATCAGCAGGTGAACGTGTGATCAGGTTCCTCGTGACTGGAGCTCTGTGCGTCTGTGCTATGAATCCTGCAGGTGATATCAGGCCAGTTCCTGACTGAGCGCAGGGTGGGCGTGTACGTGGAAGTGGAGATGTTTGGACTTCCTGCAGACACCAGACGGAAAGCACTGAAGACCAAAACCTCTCAGAACAACAACGCCATCAACCCGGTGTGGGACGAGGAGCCGATCATCTTCAAAAAGGTGAGACAGCACAGAGCAGTGGAGGTCAGCGTTCCACTGGAATCTAAACGTCTTCTTCCATCCGTCAACCAGGTGATTCTCCCCACGCTGGCCTCTCTGAGGATCGCTGCTTTCGAGGAAGGAGGGAAGTTTATTGGTCATCGAATTATTCCTGTATCAGCCATCAGACCAGGTATCTGGTGTCTCTCCTTCACTCGCTTATTTCTAAACCAACTTTTGAACTTTTCCACCACGTGTCTTCAGTTGCTCACTCGTATTAAAGTCACAAGTTGTTTAGGACTGTGAGAACTTTCCTGAATCCTGATTTTGAATATGGTTTTGGTTGATTTGCTGTTGCGTCGTCTCAGTGGCAGAGACTTTCACATGGAACCGTCACATGTTGTTATGTTGTTCCCTAACGAGAAAGGAAATTGTGTGCATATTTATTTTCCCGCCAGTGTGATGACGGCGTCGACTCTGATGTGTTTGTCGTGTTACTCAGAATTATTCTTCTACTTACTTCTGCCTTCTGGGACCAACATGCTGGCTCCTGCTGTTCCTAGAGAAAAACACTCAGGGGCTTGCGAAGACACTGCTGTTTAAAAAGTGTCAATCGCGATTTTATGTGAAATAACTTGTAGTTTTTATTGAAACCCCGTCCTGACGGATGGCAGAAACTCCACCTGCACCTCTCCGTCTTCCTTCTGATGAACCTGACAATTTCAAAATGACTTTGAACACAGGGTATCGATACATCGGCCTGAGAAACGAGAAGAACCAGTCTCTGATTCTACCAGCAGTCTTTGTCTACATGGAGGTCAAAGACTACGTCCCCGACACCTTTGCAGGTACGATCGTCTGGGACGCAAAATGTGTCAACCAACACTTCAACTTCAGTCTTTGAAGAGGAAAAGTGGTGTTGAAAGGAAGGAAGGAGTCAATGCACTGAGATGAGGAGCAGTTCAGTCATACAAAGGAACAGTTTTTTAAGAGTCACCTTCTGAAAATAATAAGACTCAGTTGTCTCAGAATGCCCTTCGCCCTGCCGGAGCCACCCGGGACGTCAGAGGTGACGAGGGTGAGGGTGAACCTGCTGGGGGGGAGGAGTAGCTGTAAAAATACAAGGTTAAAAACAAAACAGGTGTGAAAAGTGAACACATTATCACTGCTGTTTGTCAGCTGACAGCCTGGCTCCTCCTCTCTCCTCCAGATGTGATCGAGGCTCTGTCCAACCCCATTCGTTACGTCAACCTGCTGGAGCAGCGGTCCAAACAGCTGGCCGCTCTGACTCTGGAAGACGGAGAGGAGGATGCTCAGACGGAGGTCAGTCGCCATTCCCACAGTTCTCATTTCATCCTGAAAGAAAAATGTTGCTGTAACTCTCGTTGGCATCTGGATTCAGGACGAGGCCGACAGCTGTGCAGAGCGGAAGAATGATCTGAAGTCAGCGCCAGTCGAGAATGGACTCAACCCCGCCTCTGGCCCCACAGGCCACACCCCCATCGCAACAACACCCAAAGCATCTGCAGCCAACACACAAGCAGCTACGACAGGTAGAGTTCATTAGCTGGCATACAGGAAGACGTCTTAGCATAGCGGCTTTGATGCAGGGTGCTGTTCCCATCGTGGTGCAGGCCGGTGCTCAGTCCCGTGCAAACGTCATCGCTAGAGTCAATCCAGCGCAAATGACATCATCACTCCAGGCGTCTTCCCCACTGAGCAGTGAGTGAACCTGCTCCACCTGCACCAGGTGCTCCAGGTCCTCCTTCAGGTACTCCACCATGTTACTGAGTCTGGTCTGGTGTCTCCACGGTACCTCAGTGTTGAGGAGCAGCAGGAGATGCTGCTGGACCCATGATGGTGATGGACCCATGGACCCAGAAGAGGCCGGTCTCTGGTCAGTGGAGTCATGAGGGATGAGATGTTACAGACTCATCACCCAGACCAGCAGAGGCCTGCTTCACCTCCCAGACCTGCTTCACCACCTCCCAGACCTGCTTCACCTCCCAGACCTGCTTCACCTCCCAGACCTGCTTCACCTCCTAGACCTGCTTCACCACCTCCCAGACCTGCTTCACTTCCCAGACCTGCTTCACCTCCTAGACCTGCTTCACCACCTCCCAGACCTGCTTCACTTCCCAGACCTGCTTCACCTCCTAGACCTGCTTCACCACCTCCCAGACCTGCTTCACTTCCCAGACCTGCTTCACCTCCCAGACCTGCTTCACCTACTCCCAGACCTGCTTCACCTACTCCCAGACCTGCTTCACCTCCTCCCAGACCTGCTTCACTTCCCAGACCTGCTTCACCTCCTAGACCTGCTTCACCACCTCCCAGACCTGCTTCACTTCCCAGACCTGCTTCACCTCCTAGACCTGCTTCACCACCTCCCAGACCTGCTTCACTTCCCAGACCTGCTTCACCTCCCAGACCTGCTTCACCTACTCCCAGACCTGCTTCACCACCTCCCAGACCTCCTCCAAATACCAGAATGAACCTGACACGCCCAAACACGTGATGCACACATGGCGCCAACCGCCTGCTGCCATAGATCGATTAAATGGGGCCCTGCGAGTCTAAATATCGCACGTTCCTCAGACGTTCGCTGCTCATGAACTGAAGATGTGTACAACTGAAGCTGTCATGAATGTTAAAGTACTGATCGATTTCTTCTCTCTGTCGTAGAAGCAGCCAAACCAGCAGCAAAGAGTGAAGATCTGGTTTTAAGCATTTTGATAGGTCAGTCGTTCTTTCACCTTTAATTCTTTGCTGTTCATTCTCTAAAGTACCAACAGGAGAGGGACGAATCAGAAGTTCCTCGTGGAGCTCCTCAAGGCTCAGTTCTTCATGGTCTCCTGTTCATTATTAGATCATGGAACGTCTCACCGTATGCAGACGACAGACAACTCTACCTGGCAGTGCCAGCACATGACCACCGGCTCCATACGCGGACGGAACATGTGATAAAGAGGAGGCACATGAGTTTTCTGCATCATAAATAATTGTTTTTGTCCACATAGGAGAAAACTCAAATATGTATTAGATGAACGAAGCTGCCTTGTCTTGCCTTTTATATCCGGATGGTAAATTTATTTTTAAAAATTCAGCAAACAGTTGGTTTATTATTTCAGATGTATTTATGTCGCTTACCTGCATTTTACAGGGAACAGGAGGTGACAATGACGGGTTTGGGTTGATCTGTTTTGTTACTTTTTTCTTCCTTTTAATCTTTTATATTTGTGTTATGCAGCTGTGCTGGAGATGATTTAAAAAAGGCCCGCCGTTGGTTTATCCTCAAATTATAGAGAGATGGTAATATACAATAAATGAAATCAGTTTTTGTGTTGAAGTTACAGAAACTTTAGAGAGGCTCTCAAGAGAAAGAGCACAGTGTGGTGAAGGCCTGCCTTCATCTATTTGCTGGAAGAAGAAGGAACAAAGATAAAAGTCCTTTAACGTGTCCTGTCACCTGTGTGGACAGACGTTCCAGTGTGTACCATCGAGAGCCTGCAGCAGTCCAAAGCTTACCAGAAGGAGCAGAGACGACAGTTTAAAGAGCTGAAGGAGTTAGTGAGGCGACACCAGAAGAAAACCTCAGAGCTCCTCCGCGAATTCACCAACAAGTACAAGAAGACCTCCAGACAGTGCAGCAAGAGCAGGTGAACCCACCTGTGGAACCTGACTTTGAGGGTTCTTAACTGTGTGGAATCACCGTGAGTCATTAAGCTGTGTGTTTTGTATCTTGAATATTCATCGCGTTGACCAGGGCTTCGTGTCCTGAGGAAAACAAGGACGACCTCCTCCAGCAGCTGAGAGACGAGCAGCAGCAGCAGCTTCTGGCTCTGAGGCAGGAACAGTACTACAGTCAGAAGTACCTGCAGAGGGAACATATTAAAACGGTAAATGTACAAAAGCAGCTCCAACCTTAGCAGGGATGGCATTCCACAGCCGTTTCCAGTAGAGATCCATCCTATTGGGTTACTTTTATTCCCACACAGAAAACTGAACTGGAGGAACTGTAAAGAATCTGACAAATGAAATAGATCTGCTAAAACCTACCTTCCCAAATAAAAGACAAGATGCTAAGTAATGGAAAACCAAGACTTTAATCTGAAGGTAGCTTTTCTGTTCCACAGTTGTAATGGAGGGGCCACAGGCTGTGGTTGGACTGGTTTAGAACACAAACGCTGAGGTGAACTCTCTCTCTCCTCCAGCTGACGGAGCGACTGAGCAGCCTGGCCGAGGAGAGTCACAGCGCCCAGATGAAGAAACTCAAAGACATCTGTGACAAGTGAGCAGCAGACCAGACAGCTGGGGAGTCCTCTGCTGTTGTAGGAGACGCAGAGTGCTAGCACCTTTAGCGGGAGCTGAGGGTGAAACTCCCAACTCACCGAATGATTTACACACACACACACACACACACACACACACACACACACACACACACACACACACACACACCCCCCAAGGGCTCAAAGTTTGGACTCCTACTACTCCCGCTAGACGGGAGGCTGGCAACGCTCCTGCTCGCTCACAAAGATGCCTCATTCGCAAATTAGCTGAATGCTAATGGAAATGACACTTCTGAACATTTATCAACACAGTCAGGCTTCTGCGGTTTCCCCCGATGACCTTTAATGACCTCTGCACCCTCTGTCGTCTTCTTTAGACTCTTGTTAGCAACCCATGAGTTTAACACACAGAAATACTTTGAAATTCTTAAGTGATGCATTCATCGACTTATTTGATGCTGTAGAAAACAACTGTAAGATATTGGTAGCTTGAGTTGGCTGCGCTTGTGTAAACAAGGCTAACTCATTTCCAGGTAGAAGAACTCAGTCCCCTGCTGCTCAGGTTTTAGGGGACTGTTTTTTTCCCCCGAATGTCTCTAACTGTTTGTTGTCACGGTTCAGGGAGAAGAAGGAGTTGAAGAGACAGATGGATCGAAGAAGAACCGAGAAGATCAACCAGGCGAAGACCAAAGAGAAACATCTGGCTGAAGAGTAGGATCCAGAAACTCCTCTCAGATAACCTCGGTAACGCATCATGTCCAGAGACAAGAGTCTTGATCCCAACATCTCTTTTCTCGTAGGGAGAAGATTGAGATTAACAAGTCATACGTCAATGAAGTCGTCCAGAACATTAAACGAGTGAGTAGAGGAGGAAAAGTCAGGACAGACTGAATGCAGCATGATAAACTTCTTCAGGCCTAAACTGTCTATGCAGTCTTTAAACTGTCTGTCCACTCCTGTGTCTCCAGCTGGAGGAGACTCAAGCCAAGCGCCACGATCAGCTGGTGGAGCAGCACAATGATCTCCTGCAGGAGATACAAGGCCAGAAACCAAAGGTACCACTTGACTCATACAGGATTTGATAGAGGATTCACAGTCACGCCCAGCCTGTCCTAGTCTGAAATACTTGAGGCCCCTCTGCACGGCGAGTTGGCACAGAAATCTGTAGGCCAATGAGGAGGAACGCCCCCCTCGGGTCGGTGCCGTCTGCTCGGACCAACCCAACTGTGGATGTGTGCTGCCAATAGCCAGTCAGTCCGGAGGGGCTGGAAGGTTATTAGGTAGGATTCTGTGTAGGTTAGGGTTAGGATAGCATTAGCCCACATAGCCTAGCCTAGCAGGAGCCTACGTAGCCCAGCCTAGCAGGAGCCTACGTAGCCCAGCCTAGCAGGAGCCTACGTAGCACAGCCTAGCAGGAGCCTACGTAGCACAGCCTAGCAGGAGCCTACGTAGCCCAGCCTAGCAGGAGCCTACGTAGCCCAGCCTAGCAGGAGCCTATGTAGCACAGCCTCGCTCCAGTGTGTGCTGTTCATGTGTTTGGTTCACTCCCTCTGCGGTCTGTAGAGTTCACTCTCCCCTCTTCTTCCCCTTAACAGCTTCACCCAAATCCCTTTTTTCCCTCCCTCATTTTTTGGCGCCGATGGCGGAGCAACTAGAAACAGTTGTTCGCTGTCTCACCTCTGTGCCACCTCTTCTTCCGAGTGCTGTCATGAGTTCGTCGTGTTCATTTGGCTTCAGCTGAAATGAAAAACCGCAGCTTGTGATCCTCACTTTTCCAGCCGTCTTCACAACTCTGCTGAAGCCATTTTTTTCTCCCAGTCCCTCTGTAATTATTCTGTCAGGATTGTGACTCCCAGCATGTTGGGAGCCCAAGTCTGCACATCCATTAACATCTTTCTGGAAGTGTAT
Source organism: Aulostomus chinensis (assembly GCF_037954235.1). NCBI lineage: Eukaryota > Metazoa > Chordata > Actinopteri > Syngnathiformes > Aulostomidae > Aulostomus > Aulostomus chinensis. The sequence goes on from NC_141335.1 coordinate 1,419,489, forward strand.
TCAAGACATTTGCAACACATTTGGCAACTGAGAATCTCCTCCTTTCTCCAGCTGCAGGGCGCCATCGAGACAGAGTTTCAAGAGAAGTTCCAGCGATTGCCCGGAGAGATTCGAGACTTCCTGCAGGACAGGAAGTCTGAGGTTAGAGGTCAGAAAAAGTCCAGACCGTCGACGCCGAACCAGACTCTGTCAGAGGAGGACTGAGGGAGGAGATGGTTGGAAAATCAGAGGATGAATGCAAAAAAAGTGAGAAAAAACAGGAGGGAAACTTTAGCAGCAGTGTAGGAGAAACTGTCCTGATTTTAAAGACTGTTACTTTTCAATGGACGAATGCTTTAATGATTTATTTCTGCCATTTCAAGCATGAACTTTCAGCGTTTGATCAGTCTTAAGTTCTAAACCCAACAGTCTATACTGCATGATCTTTCTATCTATCTATCTATCTATCTATCTATCTATCATCTATCTATCTATCTATCTATCTATCTATCCATCCATCCATCCATCCATCCATCCCTCCCTCCCTCCCTCCCTCCATCATCTATCTGTCTGTCTGTCTATCCGTCTCTCTGATTTTGCATCTCACCTCCACATCCCTGGCAGCGACCACCTGAGCCGTTATTTGAACTTCCTCTTAAGCATAAGTCTTGTGACGTCGCCATCTTCCTGCCGTCCTCCCAGTCCATCATCAGTCTGAATAACTGCAATAAAGAGATGATAGTGATGCTGTTGGAAACCTGACGACAGGAAGAACCACACTCAACAAACGGATGTTGGAAAATGTGAAGGATTTGGTGACATCTATTGGTGATGGTGCAGATTGCAACCAGTTCCTTCACCCCTCCCCCTGCACGCCTCCCTCCTAACCCTTCAGGAAAGCCCACTCTCACGATGATGCTTTCGTTCTTCCGTCCTGATTTGCTTCCTCATGTTTTTGATGATGAGGATTCATCTTCAGTCACGCACCACACGAGGTCACCGCAGACACACGAGGTCACCACAGACACACGAGGTCACCACAGACACACGAGGTCACCGCAGACACACAAGGTCACCACAGACACACAAGGTCACCACAGACACATGAGGTCACCACAGACACACAAGGTCACCACAGACACACGAGGTCACCACAGACACACGAGGTCACCACAGACACACGAGGTCACCACAGACACACGAGGTCACCACAGACACACGAGGTCACCGCAGACACACGAGGTCACCACAGACACACGAGGTCACCACAGACACATGCGGTCACCGCAGACACACGAGGTCACCACAGACACACGAGGTCACCGCAGACACACAACGATGCCACACGGCAGCGAACGAGAAACCTCCTGAACAGGAATCAGGTTTTATGACACGATGACATCTGACATTCCTGGAGTTTCAGGTACATTCAGGAGAAATCCTGTCCAGACCCGGGACAGGAGTGTAGCTGTTAGTCTGCCGTGTTGGACCTGCAAGCCATACACTGCTCAGATGATCTGGTCACGTGAGCCAGGTACTGATCCAATCCTAAACCTCCTGATCCGCATCATGATCAACCTGATCTTTCCAAAGATCTTTGACATGTAGGATTTTAAAGTCAGGATTAGTTGTTAGTACTTTTCACCAAGTAGCCCTCATGATACTGTTAGCTAGTACACAGTACTACAGTGTGCAGGTCGCACATTTCACCTTGTTTTCTAATCTGGTGGTGCGAGCTCGTTGGAGATTAGAGGGAAGAACCGCAGTCCCAGAACCGTCCGAACTGAAGTGTTAAACCACGAACCCTGAATCAGACGAGGCTGCCGCTCTGTCCTACATTCAAGGTTAGCAGCGGCGTTGTGACCATCTCAGGTCACTTACTACCAGGTATCAGCAACGATCACCATGGCGGTTGATTCAGGATTTGGTGCTGAACGTTCGAGTTCTCATGAAACACAGAAGCAAATAAGCTCCATTTGGACGGAGAGGAAGCAACATCGTGATCGTTCTTGAAGGTTCTTTCCAGGTTTGCTGCACCAGGTTTGGTCACCTGAGGGAGCTGGTCAGGATCAGTGGAACGCTCCGACCGCAGCGCCCTCTAGAGGCAGATCATGTGTGAAAGCTGTGGCTGCAATGACAGAATGAACCCCGACTGCGTCTTGGTGCTCATCGGTGGTGGTTTCCTCTCTTGGGCTGTAGTTCCTGCGCTGAGGGCCCCCTGCTGGTGGCGCAGGGAAGAGACGAGCTTGTTCCTTTTTTTCTTGACTTTGTTCCTGTCATGGGATTTGTTGAACCTTTGGAGAGTAAAATAATGCCTGCCTTTTTCTTCAAGTTATTGAACAATGCAACTTATTTATATATTCTTTTATTTTTCTCTGTTTTAGGCAAAAATGGAACAGCAATTAGAATTTGTGATTAGGTCTTTTGAAATAGAGCGACTGTTTTATCCATGCAGTTTAAGGGACGCTGGGTTTCCTCCTGATTTCCTGTCACCGGCAGCAGCGACGTCGCCGTGGGCTCTCAGAGTTGTGAACTTCCTGCTGCCAGTGCATGATTTATCTGTTTGGATGGAAACGTTCATTTAAAATCATGACTCTCCTGATAATCTTATTTCTGAATTGATATTCTTATTATAATGAGGGTCAAAGCTTGATTTATTTCATTCTTTCATTGTGTACTTTTTTGTAAAAGAAAAGAAGTGTCTCTGTACGGTGATTTTCCTGAAATGCGTTCAGACGTTTTCCACGTTTGCGTCCTCTGACCGCTCCGGCTCCGCCTGCGTCCAACAGCCTGTTGCAGGGAGCCTTGCAATTCAACGTCTCCGTCGATTGGTTGATGATTGATTGATCGGTAAGGTAGCTGTACTGCAGTATTCTGACATTCAGGTATCCTGTTAACCACTTAGATCTACGTCAGCGAGGTTCTCCAACAACACGCCTTGTTGAACGCAGCGAGCCCGTGGCCCTACTGAGCATGCTCTGTCTCCCACGCCATGACGCCCTCGGTTTGACTGAATGCTGTTTCAATTTGATTCTCTATTAAAATGTTTGCTCTAAAAATCTGCTGGTTTGTTTTATTTCAGGTGACATCGTCAAATGTGTGTGAGGGTTTGTAGACGATAAGTCTTTGATTTCTACAGAGGCCTGGAGGGGCCACTCTGTAGGAAGTATAGACGTGGCCCCAGGACAGAGGCTCTTCCCTCAATTTCCTGAGTTTTCATCTCATGCGAGCAGCGTGACTGAGACGACCGGTGGTCAAACGCCTCTATTCTAGTTTTCCATTTCTCCCCCTGAGCAACACCCCCCCCCCCCCCCCGCTCGCTCCGGCCTGCTCCACCTGTTCCGTCCGGCAGGTGACGCCGCCGAGCTGAAGATCAGCCTCTCCTCGCCGCAGAAGAAGATCCGCAGCCAGCCTCCCAGCATCAGCACCCTCTCCATCCCTCCCGTGCTCTCCTCCTCCTCCACTGCGGAACAGCGGCCTGCTCTCCTGCTCACGCACTCCGGTCGCCATGGACAACTCCGGCAAAGAGAAGGAGGCCATGCAGCTCATGGCGGAGGCGGACAAGAAGGTCAAAGCGTCCGGGTCGTTCCTCGGAGGGATGTTCGGGTAAGCGGTCGTCTATTTACGTCGCTGTCACGATGGCGTGTGTGTGTGTGCGTGTGTGTGTGTGTGTGTGTGTGTGGGGGGGGGGGGGGTGTCGAAGGTAATCACGGTGAATCGGGATGCGATGGCGTCTACGTGATCGATTCAGCCGCGGCTCAGTGACGTCGAGTTCCTCCTCGACCGTTGCGCCGTTTTCATCCGCCGCAACTCAGAAATCCAGCGGCGGCTGCGGCTGCGCATCCGCGGCCTGTCACGCACCAACAGCCGCGGCTCCCGCCGCTGCGGGCTCGGAGGTGCGGGGAAGCGTGTGTTTGTGTGTGTGTGTGTGTGTGTGGGGGGGGGGGGGCTTGATCTGTTCTCCCAATACTGTATCAATATTAATACCCCCCCCCCCCCTTCTGATTGGAGAGAACATTTTTGATTTAAATAATTTGACTTACGTTTCTCCTCCCAGTTCTGGAAATCATGCCCTCATGTTCGACTAAATTATTGATCAGATCAGAATATTTTCAATAGATCAAAGCATCGAGACCCCTGTGTGGTGATGCCAACCATCATGGAAGCCGTCGGAGTCGCCGCCGCTCTCACTGAAGGGTCGTTCCCTTTCTGACAAATACCAAAAGGTTCTAGATGGAACTGGGCCTGAAGGTCCTTGAGCCTGAGGGTCCCTGGGCCTGAAGGTCCCTGGGCCTGAGGGTCCCTGGGCCTGAGGGTCCCTGGGCCTGGGGGTCCCTGGGCCTGAGGGTCCCTGGGCCTGAAGGTCCCTGGAAGGAGGAAGGAGCTCATCGTGGTAAATGACCTGGAACTGTAGTTTCTGTGTCTATCAGTCGCTCGTCTTAGTGGTTTTCCCACTCAGGCTTTGGCCACATGCTACAGCTCAGCCTGGTCACATGATCACATGTTCTGTATTTAGACAGCAAACCTGACACCAGCTGAAGTGGGTCACATGTGGTCCCCCTCAGAGCGCCAGCCTAGTTTCAAAGAGGCGCAGCCCCCAGGACATGAAGCATCATGGGTCAGTTGGGTCCAACCTGATGATGATGACGTGTGTGTGTGTGTGTGTTTGTGTGTTTGTGTGTGTGTTAAAGGGGAAACCACAAGGTGGAGGATGCCTGTGAAATGTACGCCAGAGCAGCCAACATGTTTAAGATGGCAAAGAACTGGAGCGGTATGACACACTCACACACACACACACACACACACACACACACACACACACACACACACACACACACACACACACTCTCACACACACACACACACACACACACACAAACACACACTCAAACTCTCACACACACAACGCAGCACAGGAAACGATGTGCACTCCAGATGCCATTCACAGCTCAATGACATCATGAACATGATGATGATGATGATGATGATGATGATGAAGAACACAGACCCATCAAAGGGACAACATGGGTGGATGTTTGGTTGCTGGACGCCTCAGACTGAATTAGAATCTCATCTACATCCATTTAAACTGTGTGTGTGTGTGTGTGTGTGTGTGTGTGTGTGTGTGTGTGTGTGTGTGTGTGTGTGTGTGTGTGTGTGTGTAGCTGCTGGTAACGCCTTCTGTCAGGCCGCTCGGCTCCACATGCAGCTTCAGAACAAACTGGACTCCGCCACCAGCTTTGTTGACGCTGGCAACGCCTACAAGAAAGCTGACCCACAGGGTGAGAACCGCTCACACAGACACACAGACACACACACACACAGACACACACACACACACACACACACGGCCAGAGTAAAAAGGGGAAGCCTCAGCCTTACTACACTTCACAGATTAAAACATGTCCCTGGACTCCTGGAGGAAACGGAGATCTGGGCTATGATGCAACAGCCCACCTGACTTCCTGCCATGAGCTTAGTGAAAGGCAGCAGGTTAGCAGGTTAGCAGTCACATGGGGAAGAAACTGAAATTAAAGAGCTGAGGTCGACCTGCAGGACGTTCTTTTATAACTCCTGGTTCCTGTTAGACACACTCGTCCTCTTCTTCTGTGTCTCCCAGAGGCCATCAACTGTCTAAACCAGGCCATCGACATCTACACTGACATGGTGAGCTCCCGCCGCATCACTCACCCTCCTCGTCTGGATGACTTATTGAGTCAGTGTGTGTGTGTGTGTGTGTATTCCAGGGTCGATTCACCATCGCAGCCAAACATCACATCACCATAGCAGAGATTTATGAGTCTGAGCTGGTCGACATCGAGAAGGTAGCATGTTTACTGTGTGTAAGCTGAGCCATCTTGTATGTGAGAGGTCACGCGTGTGCTGTGTGTGTTCTCAGGCCATCGCCCACTACGAGCAGGCAGCCGACTACTACAAAGGCGAAGAATCTAACAGGTAAACTGTGAACGGCAGGTCGGTCAGTGACACATTCCAGGAGTGTTTGATCTAAGTCGCCTCCGACATGCACTGCTTCTGCTGTTTGTTACCACGTCAACCGTGATGCTGCTTCTCTGTATCGTATTAACGCCCCCTCCCTGGCCCAGGCTCCGCCCCTCCAGGTTGAGTGAAAACCTGCCTGTTTCGCCACTGAAAACATGAGCAGCTTTGTGGAGGGAATGATGAGCTCGCGGTGCTGTAGTGTGATACGGCCTTCATGTCAGCTTTTGATGATGGCGTCTTCCACCATGTGACCTGGACAGCGCGTGTGTTTGTGTGTTTCAGCTCAGCCAACAAATGTCTTCTGAAGGTGGGACACTACAGCGCTCAGCTGGAGCAGTACCAGAAAGCTATTGAGATCTATGAACAGGTAGAACATCTGGACTGACCGGCTCCATCTGGCAACACAACCGCACAGTGACGCACGGCCTCAAACCTCCATAACTGTGTTTCAGGTTGCGATGAGCACCATGGACAACCCTCTGTTGAAGTACAACGCCAAAGAGTATTTCTTCAAGGCCTCACTGTGTCACTTCATAGTGGACGAGCTAAACGCGAAGGTAAACGTGAACGACCTCACGTGAACATCCGGCTGCATCATCGTGCTTTTACATATTTACAAGTGTTGACTTTCACTTCTAAACATTACAGGAGTAGAGTTGTCCGGCATTAACGCACCAACTTTGAGGGAAGTTGCTAGTTAGCTTAGCACAATGCATGGTAGTGGCCGGGACAATGGACAACATGCATATGACCCAAAATGGCGTGCTGCGTGTTCAGAGGCTGACCTTTAAGACCGCCTGTGTGTGTTCCAGCTGGCCATCGAGAAGTATGAGGAGATGTTCCCAGCGTTCTCAGACTCAAGAGAGCTCAAGCTGTTGAAGGTTGGTGTCTTTTCTTTGGTTCTCTCCATGTCAGCAGGTCGTTCTGCTCTGCTCAGTCACTCACCGAGTATTTAGAGCAACGGGTTTCCTTGATAAAAGTCCAAGTCAGTGGGCAGAAACGTGCGTGAACACACTGGTGGATTCACCGCTTCCAGCGTCACAGATGTTCAGATAGAACCCTGCCTCCCTTCAGGAAACCGCTGACTGCAGGAGTGAGCGCAGCGGCGTGCTCAGGGATGACGTGTTTCTGTAGTCCACCAGGAAGTTAGCATGTCAAAAATGAGGTGTGTGTGTGTATAGTCCAACAGGAAGTGGTCATCTCCTGATTCCTCCACCAGCAGCCAATGGGATTGTTCCATGTGGTTGTGGGTGATTAATCAGTAAATCAGCGCTGGCGAGGCGTCCAGTCCGGTACCTTCAGCGGGTGTGAACCACAGCTTATTTCAGGCTGTTAATCAGAGCTCATTGACTTGGAGTTAAAGGAACCACTCGTTCCACAGTGAGAACTTGTTTATTGTAACTCATTCCACTGCTGCCACAGCTTCTGGTGATGAAAACAATGTTTCATATTTTGACTGTAAATTGCCTGTCGGCAACTTGCAGTACCTTTTATACCCACCAGGGGCTGCGACCGGCTCAAGCTCATCAGCATAAACACGTCCACTCGTGTCTCGCAGGCTCGGAACGCAGCACTCCTACTTAGCGAAGTCACTGCATTCACATTTTGTCCTGACAGAAACTCCTGGAAGCCCACGAGGAGCAGAACAGCGAGGCGTTCACAGAGGCCGTCAAGGAGTTTGACTCAGTGTCCCGCCTGGATCAGTGGCTGACCACCATGCTCCTCCGCATCAAAAAGACCATCCAGGGAGACGCGGGGGACCTTAAATAGACCTGTGAGCAAAGGGAGGGGGAGACAGGCGAGACCCCGCGAGGAGGAGATTGTAGTTTGGTGAAAATGGCGGGATTCCAGGAGGATGTACATATCAGTCTGCATGTGACCCCAAAACACTAAACACCACCTTTAAGCCTCCTCAGATGACCCCCCCCCCCATCCTACAGTATTGCTGTCGTAACACTGGACAGAGAAAAGGTGTGTGTATGTGCGTGTGTGTGTGTGTGTGTGTGTGTGTGTGTGTGCGTGCGTGCGTGCGTGCGTGTGTACATGGCAGTAAACTCTGTTTAATTGGTTTTAAGATATATGTTATTGAAAAGGGATCATATTTATGATATACATTGTCTATACTGAAATTATTTATCGTTTATGGCGGTACGCAGTGTTACGATCTGTCTCAATATTTTAGGTATTAGAGGTCCTTCCATCTTCTTTTATTCTTCTGTGCTTCCTCTTCTCACCTTTTCTCCTCCATCCTCATCCTCCCTCCTCACCCCTACACCTCAATACGCATCACTCTTTGTGATTGGTTGGATCTTTGCGTCCTGGCAGGAGATTGGTCTGTGTCGTTAGCCTCCAGCGCTAACATTTGTTTCTGCCTTGTTTGTGCATGTCTGTTGTCATGTTGATGTAAATGTTCTCTGTGTTGTGCTACCGTGTGAAGAAGAACATACATGTAATCCGGTATCATATGTGTGAAATCAGTAAATATGTACCTCAGAAACAAAGCTGAAATAAAATCATCATCACTCCTCCTGTCTGAATGTGTTGATTTAAGCATTTAGGAGACGATAAAAGAACAAACAGCTGAACGAAACGCAGACATCTTTTAGACCACAGGGGTGTACACATATATGTCATATATATTATATATATTATATATGTATATATTGTACACATATATATGTGTACACATATGTGTACACATATATATGTGTACATATATACTGTATATGTACACATATATGTGTACATATATATGTACACATATATGTACATATATACATATATAATATATTGTAATCATATAATATATATAATATATTATAATATGTCTATAATATATGTATATACATTATGTACATATATATATGTGTGCATATATACATGTAGGTACATATACATATATATGTACATATATATATATATATATATGTATATATACATGTATGTATAAATACATGTATGTATATAAATGCATGGCCCCTCCAGGCCTCTGTCGAATCAATGACTTTTGTCTGAAGTTCATTTCGTTTTCTAGGAATTTGTCTGTGGTTGTTACTACAACACCCACAGTACATTGCGCCGTGACCCTTCAACCGGGGCTATACGCTTCCGGTGTGCTGGATGTTAGCTGCGTCCTCGCAGTGGCTGCCAGGTTTTGTTTCGTTAACAGCAATTTGAATCAGTGGAGGCTCCTCATCTCCGTTTGCTGGTTGTGAATCAGTTCTAAGTTTTTAGGAAGGAGGAGGAACAACACGCCGCCAAGATGCCGCGAATCATGATAAAAGGAGGCGTTTGGCGCAACACGGAGGTACGTGTTTACTCGGCTAGTGGCGTTAGCATGATGCTAATAGCAAGTCGTGCACCACCGGGTTAAGTTAGCAAGAAGCTAAACTAGCTGGGAACTAACGGGATTCCGACTTTAAAGGAATGTTCAGTTCCTGCGGTTGCTGTTAATTCGCGATTTGATGCTGATTCTTCAACCAGAAGTCCACGTGACGTAGCACATCTCCGCGGTTAATCGACGTTAGCGTAGCCGTAGTTGTCGACGTCTGTAGTGATCACCTCTGCAGCGAGGTTTCTGTGCCTGGTGCTGAATGGATCCAAGATGACACTAACGAGCTGCCACTGTCTCCTCCCCCCAGGATGAGATCCTGAAGGCAGCGGTGATGAAATATGGGAAGAATCAATGGTCTCGAATCGCCTCGCTGCTGCACCGCAAGTCCGCCAAACAGTGTAAAGCAAGATGGTGAGTTTGAGTATCAGGGGACAGGAACAGCAGCACGAACCCCCCAGGACCTCTCATGGCCCCCCAGTGCAGGGAGGTGCAGTGAAGACCTGTCCTGCTCTGGTCCTGGTTCATGTCTTCATTCTGGTCCTGGACTGTTGGGGTGACTCATGAATCTCTCACCCTTCAGTTCAGCCTCCACCTGAAACGAGTGGTTTTAGATTCCGTCTCAAACGTTAAATGAACTTTACGTTTCCTCCTCAACGGCACTCAAAGTGCCTTCAACATTGCGTCCCGAGGCGCTGCCGGGAGCAGCAGGGCTTCAGAACCTTGCTCGAGGACACTCAGTCCCTGCAGCACAGGACCAGGCCCCCCAGGAGCTGGATTTCAGGAATTAGAATCAACACAAAAACAATGCATCCATATATCAAAGCAGCATTTCTACATTAGAAAATGTGACACACCACCAGCAGGACTCCGTCTGAGAGAAACGGCACCGCATATGGCAGGAAATACGATGATGATAACTTCCTGTAGAGTTCAGCCTACACGCCACTGTTAATTTATGCTGCAATGAGCGCCAGTGTGAAGAAACCCAGTGGCTGCAGCGCAGACGTTTCCTCCTCTTCCTCCCGCTTCACCTCAGGTTGTATGGTTCTGCTCATCCACAGGTACGAGTGGCTGGACCCCAGCATCAAGAAGACCGAGTGGTCCAGAGAGGAGGAGGAGAAGCTGCTCCATCTGGCCAAGCTGATGCCCACCCAGTGGAGGACCATCGCCCCCATCATAGGCCGGACGGCAGCCCAGTGCCTGGAGCACTACGAGTACCTGCTGTAGGTGACGCACGTCTTCACGCACACACATGCGCGCATCCGCGAGCCACCAGCAGGATCCTGAAGCTTACCTGCTGGAGTTTGAACCACAGTTCTACTTCCATGCCAGCAAAAACTGACTTAGTTTGTAAATTCTTTATTCAAGTCCAACAAATCTACACAGCAGAAGTTCAGGATCCTAACAAGAGGGTTCTCACTGGTTCACATTCCTATCAGAAACATTCTCAGACTCCAAGCAAGGCCCCATTTTCAAGATGGCTGCCATCAGGTCTTAAATTGACATTTTCTCCTTTGTAGTCCTCTAGGACCAGAAACGCTGGTGCCTGATGTGTGTTAGGGTTTGGTGTTTCTTCTTTTCTCATAAATGCAGCCGCCTGAACAGAGCAGGACGCCAGCAGCGCGCTCTTCAGCTTCATCCTGCATGAAGACATCGACGTGTTCCCATGAGTGACGATTCACTGCCTGTAACCGCCGGGAACAGGGAGCCGACCGGGGCTCTGTGAGGGCGGCCGTCTGCCTCGACCAGTCGGAGTGACAGAGACAAGAGAGAGAGGAAATTATGATAATGATAGTGTTCATGTTTGTGTGTAGAGACAAAGCAGCTCAGAGAGACAACGAAGAGGAGGTGGGAGAGGACCCCCGAAAGTTAAAACCAGGAGATCGACCCCAACCCTGAAACCAAACCTGCCAGACCCGACCCGGTGGACATGGATGAAGGTACGGCCCCCAGCCTCCCCAGACACTCCTTCACCACTCACATGACCTCTGTGGTTGTTTGTCTGTCTCCAAGCGGCTCTTCTTACTTCTAGGAGGTTCATTTTTGAATCCTGTTGAATGTTGAGCCGCAGTCATCCTCCAGAAGGAAAGATGCTTCTGATTATGAATAAATAAACTCTGTGTGTGTGTGTGTGTGTGTGTGTGTGTGTGTGTGTGTGTGTGTGTGTGTGTGTGTGTGTAGACGAGCTGGAGATGCTGTCTGAGGCCAGAGCTCGACTGGCCAACACTCAGGGCAAGAAGGCCAAGAGGAAGGCTCGAGAGAAGCAGCTGGAGGAAGCTAGGTCTCTCTCTCTCTCTCTCTCTCTCTCTCTCTCTCTCTCTCTCTCTCTCTCTCTCTCTCTCTCTCTCTCTCTCTCTCTCTCTCTCTCTCTCTCTCTCTCTCTCTCTCTCTCTCTCTCTCTCTCTCTCTCTCCTCTCTCTCTCTCTCTCTCTCTCTCTCTCTCTCTCTCTCTCTCTCTCTCTCTCTCTCTCTCTCTCACACACACACACAGTATTCATAAAGGTGTGTTTCAAATTCATTTATGCATTTTCTTCAGACATCAACAGCCACGACGGTCCACCTCCTCACGTCATGTTTCCTCCCTGCAGCTCCACGCGCTCTCTAGTTTTAGCTGTTGTAGTTTCTTAGAACGCAGCCGCCTGCTAGCAGTTCAGCAGCGGAACCCAGACATTGTGCTGTGGATTCACGTATTCGTGGCTTTGGTTCAGGTCCTCATTGCTCTTATTTAATCGAGTGTCTCTGACTTCCTGCTGCAGACGTCTGGCGGCGTTGCAGAAGCGTCGAGAGCTGCGAGCAGCAGGAATCGATGTTCAGAAGAAGAGGAAGAGGAAGAGAGGAGTGGACTACAACGCTGAGATCCCCTTTGAAAAGAAACCCGCTGCAGTAATTCTTCTGCTTATTCTTATTAATCACGTGTTTTTGTTCATTTGAAGAGCTGGGAGGCGTTGAGCTCTGCCATGTTGTGGGTTCATGTTTGACTTGTGTACCTTCAGGGTTTCTATGACACCAGCATGGAGCAGTACGATGCTCTGGGCCCCAACTTCCGGCGACTCAGGCAGCAGCACCTGGATGGAGAACTTCGCAAGTCAGTACATCAAAGATGATACACCATTATTGTGAGACACAAATATTCAACACGCCGGTCGGTCGGGTGATGTCATTGTTGTGTTTGCTTGTAGTGAACGGGAGGAACGAGACCGGAAGAAAGACAAACAGAAGATAAAGAAGAAGAAAGAGAGCGACCTTCCCTCTGCCATCCTGCAGACCAGCGGGGTGGCCGAGTTCACCAAGAAACGCTCCAAACTGGTTCTCCCTGCCCCCCAGGTAAACCCCAGACCAGGAGCCTCATGAAGGCAGAACCACCTCAGTCCCAAGCTTCAGTCGGTAGAAATGTCAGCGTGCAGTCGCAGTGTTGGTGGAATATCTGCTGGTTCACGTTTCCCTAAACAGACGTTTCTGGCAAAGTGTGGTCAAAGATGTGGTAAAATCATGGAAATTTGCTGGTAAAAATGTGTGTGAACCCTGCAACAGATCAGTGACGCTGAACTGGAGGAGGTGGTCAAGATGGGCGTGGCCAGCGAGGTCGCCCGCCAAGCCGCTGAGGAGAGCGAAGGTGGCAACTCTGCTTCCTCCACCCTCCTGTCAGAGTACAGCATCACCAACACCATGGCAACGGGGCTGCGCACCCCCCGCACACCTGCCGCCCAGGACAGAATACTGCAGGTAATACACACACACACACACACACACACACACACACACACACACACACACACACACACACACAGTAAAGTTGACCTCACCCTCTTGTTTTTTTATCATCTTATCAATAAACATTAAATGTGCCATAATATTCATGTTTCGTCTCAATTTGTGAAAATATTCATCATCACCACCACCATCATCATCATCATCATCACCATCATCACCATCACTATCATCATCATCATCATCACCATCATCATCACCATCACCATCATCATCATCATCACCACCATCATCACCATCATCATCACCATCATCACCATCACCATCACCATCATCATCATCATCATCACCATCACCATCACCATCACCATCATCATCATCATCATCATCATCACCATCATCACCACCATCATCACCATCATCATCACCATCATCATCATCATCATCACCATCATCATCACCATCATCACCATCACCATCACCATCACCATCACCACCATCACCATCACTATCATCATCATCACCATCATCACCACCATCACTATCATCATCATCATCATCACCATCATCACCATCATCATCACCACCTTCATCATCACCATCATCACCATCATCACCATCATCACCATCACCATCACTATCATCACCATCACCATCATCACCTTCATCATCATCATCACCATCTCAAATGTGTGTTTGTGTTTCCCAGGAAGCTCAGAACTTGATGGCACTGACCAACATTGACACGCCTCTGAAGGGAGGCCTCAACACGCCGCTGCACGAGAGTGACTTCAGTGGTGTGACGCCTCAACGCCAGCAGGTCCAGACCCCCAACACGGTCCTCAGCACGCCCTTCAGGTGACTGACTCTCTCTCTCTCTCTCTCTCTCTGGCAGCTTCACTGCACAGCTGCTCTTGGCTTATTAAGAGTATTCATCACTATTAATAATGATATTTTATTCTTTGAGTGTCAGAGTGTTCGGTCGCGGTGTATTGTTACACCCCATCTAATTATCCTACCGTTCGTGATTATTTTCGGTCCTGCTACCTCACATAGAACCCCTGGACCAGGTCAAGGGTCAGAGGGTATGACCCCTCAAGCGGGAGGAGCAGTGACCCCACGGGGGGTCGTCACCCCAGGTCTGACCCCTGGCCGCACACCCCTGAGGGACAAACTCAATATAAACAGTGAGGAGCAACTCGCTGATCCAGCATTCACCAAACACCAGGTGACCTCACAGACGCACACGCTTGACCGCACTTGAAGTTTTACAGGTCCTGGTACTCAACAGCTCTCCACCCCACCCCCCCCCACCCCCAAACTCAGCAACGAGAAAGTCTGCAGCAGCTCAGACAAGGCCTGATGTCACTTCCTGTTCCCAAAAACGACTTCGAGATCGTTCTCCCTGAAAACGCAGAGAAAGAACTTGAGGAAACTGAGACGGAGACCGGCTACATCGAGGACATGGCCGACATTGAGGCTCGCAAACAGGTAGGAGTGTTCACACACACACACACACACACACACACACACCATTCAAATGAAGTTTTGTGAATGTGACACAGTGTGTGTGACAGGCCCAACGAGATGCAGAAAGAGAGAAGGAGCTGAAACTGCGACACACTGCCGTCCAGAGAAGTCTTCCCAGACCCACTGAGGTAACACACACACACACACACACACACACACACACAGGAATGTTGTTTCAGACCTCTTCTGTATGTCTGCATGATGTCGTCTTATGTTTCCAGGTGAACGAGTCCGTCCTCCGGCCCGCCTCCATGGAACAGCTGTCCGACCTCCTGCTGGCGGAGGAGCTGATCAAACAGGAAATGATCACCATGATGCACCACGACTGCCTGCACCACCCGCCAGCCAACGCCAGCCAGCTGCAGCGCGGCAGCAAAGTCAGAGGCCCCACGTCCACGTCAAACAACGCCTCACACATCGCATACCTGGAGACACACACCTACAAACCTGTGAGCCCGGAGGACATGGAGAAGGTAACACACACACACACACACACACTCGCACTTTGGGGGACAGGAGTTTGCACTGTAGGAGTGTGATGTGTATCTGTGATGTGTGATGCAGGCAAAGGTGATGCTGTCAGCTGAGATGGAGGTGGTGAAGGGGGGAATGGGCCACGGTGATCTGAGCATGGAGGCCTACAGCCAGGTGTGGGAGGAGTGTTACGGACAGGTGTGTGTGACCCCCCAGTGAACCCCACTACTGTCATCATGGAACATCAAAAGAATGTTCCTGCTTCATTCCTGTTTCCTGTTTCCTGTCCCTCTCTTCCTCCCTCCCTTGCACAGGTGTTGTATCTACCTGGTCAGAACCGGTACACCCGAGCCAACCTGGCGTCCAAGAAAGACCGAATTGAGAGTCTGGAGAAGAAACTGGATGTGAGACCCCAGCAGACACGTGACCAGTGATTGAACAAGGACATGTTTCTGGCTGTTTGTGATCGCTGAGGTTCGTCTCTCCTCAGGTGAACCGAGGTCACATGACCGCTGAGGCCCGGAAAGCTGCTAAGCTGGAGAAGAAACTCAAGATCCTCCTGGGAGGGTTTCAGTCCAGAGCGCTGGGTCTCCTGAAGCAGCACAATGAACTCTGGGAGCAGGTGAGCCGGCTGGGTGATGTCACTCCGTTTGTTCTGCTCCGGTTCCGTGAATGTGAGAAAGGCCAAGCAAAGCCAAACAAGTTGATTCGTGGATGAAGCTGTGAACACCTCCACTACACACCTGATACCCCACATCTTTCCATCGCCGTCACCCGTCTGATTCGCTAACCAGCTCCGACCAGCGGTCGACGCCTCTCTAGCAGGGTCGTTGAATATGATGATAACGGCATTGCGCCTTCTTTGCCCACTAGGTGGAGCAAGCAGCCACAGAACTGCAGACCTTTAGTCAGCTGAAGAAACAAGAAGACACCGCGATCCCTCGGAGACAGGAGGTAAGCAGTTCCTGCTCATCAGCTCGTCACATGATTTCCCGCTCCTTCAACGACAACGATAACTGGCGAGTTAATCGTTCCACCTGATGTTGCTACAGGGGAGGAGTTGATCTCTGCGTCTGTCATGCCTGTGGTGATGATGGCGGCGGGCAGCTATGCAGTTTCAGATGTTACTGATGATGTAAATCTCTCTTCCAGGCGTTGCGGGAAGACGTGGAGAGGCAGATGGAGAGAGAGCGAGAACTTCAACAGCGATACGGCGAGCTGCTCATGGAGCGGGACGCGCTGCTCAACGCCGCTCCAAAATACTGAGTGACACACAACACACACACACACCTGATGAGACTGAGCTGAAACACACGACTTCCATCCTGCAAGTCTTCGTATTGAGAATTCTTTCATGTTCTAATTATCAGTAATTCCAGAGATAAGCCCCACCTCCATGTACGCCTGTCGCTGTGATGTCATGAACTGAATGTGCTCAGTTTTCTGTTGTTTCTGTAGTAGTGACAATAAAGTTTCTTCCAACAATGTCAACCTTGTTAAGGTCAAAGGTTATTACAGGACCATCCACAGAACCATGATCAGAAACAACAGCAGAGCCCAAATGTGTGGAGGCCCGGTGTTTAGGATCTAGTGCCATCTAGTGGTTGAACAGTAAACTACAGCCCCTCAAATAAGGAGATGAAGGTTCATTTACATGGAACCGCACCAACGTTCTGCTGCTGCTCTCTGCTAGAACCCTCAACTGTTCAGGTGACGAGACAAGAAACCAGCTTCAAGAAAAAGTCGTTTATTACAAAGATTCATCAAAATAAACAATAACTGCAGGACAAATGTTTGTGGGAAACGTAGAGCGACATCCTCAGCAGGCGAGGAACGCCATCCCCCCCCTCAAATACACGCTCTGGAAGAGAGGGAAGAGAGAGAGTTGTGGTTCTGGTCTGATTCTAGGAACACATTGCTGCTGTTTAGAACAAGTGACCCGACTGAGAGGACCTGACCACCTGCAGCACCGCCTGCCAGTGGGGTGAAGCTCATTCTAAAACGCTCTTCAAACGTGCTATGACATCATCGATTGAACGCGAGGCGATGGCACCTGAGACCCGCCAGCGTGTCGGGCCGTGCCGGCACCTGCTGGTCGCTGGTTTGAGATGTTGGTGTTTGTCTTTTCACTCATCAGCCACAGAAAGTGAACGAGTGAATCAGCTTTCTGTCGCAGTGTGGCTGGAATCTACTCTGCTGCAGGACAGTTTCATCTTGGTCTGTTACCATGGTAACTGCATCGGGGAGGGTGCGTGTGCGCCTACCGTGTGTCTGTAGTTGTATCTTCTGATGGCCTCTCTGATGTGACAGGGCTGGATCGCTGCGCTCGGTGGCTCCGCTGTTGCTGGACAGCCCTGAAACAGTTTTCATTCAACTCAGTCAAATCTCGCCGCCGCCGCAGCAGCCGAGTCGATCCTGTAAAGGAGCTTCATCGGTTTAGGCAGCAAGATTGTTGATCGCCTAACTTCTGAAAGTGGCCATGTTGCTTGATTGCTATCATGCCAACACTTTCACAGGAAGTGGAACTGATGACCCATGACACTGCTGTTACTCCATCCATGTTGCTGGTGACATGGCCCCGCCCCCTTTACATACCAGTATGCAGTCACACGCACACACACACCTACACACCTTCTTGCGTTTCCTCTGTCGTGTCCGGCTGTCCAGACTGCCGTTACCTTGGAGGAGGGGCTTGGAGGAGTGTGAGGAGCCTGGAGTGGAGGGGGGCGTGGCATCAGGGGAGTCTGGATCCTTCTTCACCTGATGGAGTAAAGGTGTAAGGTAATAGATGTGCAGGCGCCGATCAGGTTTACGTGAGTGAAAGACGGCGTGCACCTCAGTGTGTGTGTTGTAGTGGATGAAGCTGGCAGAGATCACATGACTGACAGGATTAATCTTCGCCATCATTTCCTGTTTCACCAGCAGAGACAAATCCACAATCTGGAGACGAGACCGAAACACAAGATGTTAAAAAGATGTGAGATGAGACAGTGCATTTGATGATCGGGTTACCTGGGCAACGGTCTCGTAGGCCAGGTAGGACAGGATCTCCATGGCGATAGTGTTGGGTTTGAGCTCCAGGCTGCTGCAGTCCAGCCAGTCGCGAAACTTGGACGCTTTCTTGGCTGCGCTCACGAAGACCAGACCAGACAGCAGGAGAATTTACAGACAGAACAGAGCAGGAGACATACAGGAATTTCCTGAATCGGTTACAATTGTGACGCGTGGCGTGATTCTGCTGCCCAACGCCAGCCTGACAATCGTGAACGGTTCAAATGTTACCGAAGCTCAGCTGCCGACTCTCGCAGAACTCAGTGTATTGGGCAGGATCCATCGCTCGAGTGTGACGCTCCAGACGCTGCACGCACAAACACGGTAGTCTTCAGTCCAACAAGTGTAACTGGTATGAAAGCACTCAAAGCACTGACGACATCATCATGACCTCTGACCTCCAGCCGCTCCTGTTTGACGGGGTCTACTTCCTGCCGCTCAGCCAATGACAGAAGCTCGCCAGTGTGATCCATCCATACCAGGAAGTCCTGGGCCAAGCGCTGCCTCCGCTGGTTACCGCCGGCGATGCCACCTGCACCAGTAAGGGGGGGGGCACTTCTTCAGTGGATGCTAACAAGGAGGCTACAGACAAAAACCAACAGGGACACAAAAACACAGCGAACCCCTGGAGGTCCAAACTTGTATATTTGAATCATACGGAGGTGTGTGTGTGTACCTGGGTCTTGTCCATCGTCATCCTCCACATTTTTGAGTAGTTTGGATTTATAATCTCTAAACTGCAGATATTTCAGCAGCCTGGCCACCTTCCTCTGGTGCACGCACGCACGCACGCACGCACACACACACACACACACGCACAGTGAGAAAAGTGAGTGATTTTGTATTTGAGTTTTTATTTTTATGTAAAAATCCTTGGTTGTTAAACTTAATTATGCATCTGTGTGTGTGTGTGTGATGTCACCTTGTCCCTCCTCATCAGGAACAGGATGTCCTCTGCTGAAATGACCCTTGACCCCCGCAGAGTCGCCCCCTCACTCGCCTGATGGAGCTGATAAACAGACAGACATCAGGCCAGTGACACACACCTGCAACACTTCCCAATATCTCTGGTGTGTGTTACCATAGTGATGAGCTGTGTGTGTACGATGTCTTCCACCAGAGCTGCTGTCTCATGCAGCGGCCGGCGAGCATCTCCCAGAGCAAACCTGCCACACACACACACACACACACATTAAGGAGCTGCTAATTGCTTGATGCAACATGTGACCTGGTGGACGCTGCGTCCTGCTGGTCAACAACCAAACCAACTGTTGTCAACCTGAAGCCCACAAGTCCCCCCCCTGTCTCTCTTTCCCCTAGTCCCACCCACCACCACCACCGGTTTGGTCACAGCCTCATTTGCATGTGGGGAGGCCACTTCCATGATGGCCGACAAACCCAAACCCACATCCTGACGCTCGTTCCTTGTCCTGCTCGGCTCTCTGCCTCGTCTCTGCTGTCATTGGCTGATGGCTGCTGTCAATCACAGAGGTGAGGCTTTGGTTTAGGCTTGTGGGCAGGTCGGCTTCAGGTTCAGAAGGTGGTTTCAGGTTTGGGGCTTTAGTTGGGTTTTAGCTTCTTTGACCACGAACAACAATTAAGAATCGACACGACCAGCGGTGAGTACCCAAAAACTGAGGCAGGTGGCGGTGGGGGGTGGGGGTGGCGGTGGGGGGCTCAGGCTCTTCTGGGCTGTCCTCAGAAAAATGATTCATAATTTTATTCGTTGACATACTTGGGAGAGTTCCTACAAGTATTTAAACACAAGAAATCTGACATTTGTAGAGGGAATTAATTTTATATCATGAGCAGAAGTCTGGAGGGAATCTTTTCATCCGCTGGAGAAGAAGAAGAACAGACTCGTTTGGTACCAACAGGAAACCATCAGTCCTCACTTTGAAGAAGTTGTGTTTTTAATTTCCAGCTTCAAGCGGAGGTCTGTGGTTGGGAAAGTTCCCGTTTAAGGAAGCTGGGATGAGTTTTCCTTTGTCATGGAGGTGGGATGGCGGTTTCTGTCGTCCCCTCTCAGCTTTTGTTGAAACGTTTTATATTTCAGGGACGTTTGTGCCGTCTCAGGATTGTTGACATGGAGAGTCGGAAAGAAACTTTAGTGACGACGCGTTTTGGCTGGATTTGATGTTAATGTGTTAATCTGACCAACAGGCGGCCATGGCGTCCAACAGCCTGTTCAGTAGCAGCAGCGGCCCGACGCTCTACTGGGGTGAGTGTGTGTGTGTGCGTTCTTACATCATGGTCTGCAGCTCAGGGATGAAGCTGATCCGGGATGCAGGCCGGTCTTTGGAGCTGGAGGCCGTGGAGCCCGCCATGGGGCTGCTCATAACCACTCACACCTTCTGAGACCAGACGGAGACAGAAAAGCACAGACGCCTGAGTGAGGAGCAACAATCCAACGCAACGTCCCCCCACCTCAGCAGCGTCTAATCCAGCAACCACATTTCAGCCCGGGAGCGTTGGTCACAGTATCTGGCGGGACCACAATGTCTCATCCCCGGTCACATGATTCCACTCAGACCATCAATTTGAGACGATACCAGAGGTGCAACTCAACTCGCCTCCACGTTTTGTTGATTGCCATCGTTGAATCGGCACATTGATGCAGATCGATGATCGATGCTGGTCCAAACCCAATCCAAGCCTTAACCCTAATCCTAACCTGGACCTGCCATCATTTCACACTTTCACTCTGACCAGGAGCTCAAAAATAATGTGCTGCATCAGGACGGTTTTTGTGTCCCATTCGAGGTCCTGATCAGGTTGGAGTTTGTACCAGGAAAGGTCTCCAGTAGGTAGTAAAAACCAGGCACACACACATGAACACACAGTAAACAAAGAGGAAATTACTAAACATTTTTACTCAGACGTCTCACAACCCAACATTCTCCAGAACGTCATCTCACACCTGAGAAATTCACCAAGAAATCCATGTCAGAGTTTGACTTGAAGAGAGCCGAAGCACATTTACTCTCACATTCAGACATTTGTGAAGAACACAACGTGTCTAAAGTATTAAACTAAAACACACACACACACAAGTGATCTGTCTATGTATTTTTCTAGAACTTTCCCATTCTCATTTCAAGGTGTTTCATGACCTCTGAACCCTGAACACACACTGGAGTGGTGATGTTACCTTAGCAAAGAGCCTAAAATAACAAGATAGCAGAACAGAATGAAGGCAAATCAACACACACACACACACACACACACACACACACACACACACACACACACACACACACACACACACACACAGGTGCTGTGACCGCAGTAACTTCCCCTCCGGCAGTGAAATCTGAATAATAATAGAGTTCAGTTCCCTGCAGTCAAACCTGCGGTCGATCGAACCCAGCGAGGAAGAGGAGGAGGAGGAGGAGGAGGAAGAGGAGCAGAAACACATTTCAACTCTCACCGAAGTCGCCAGGGAAACGCTGCTGCCTCGTCAGATGTTGTTTGAGTCTTAAACGTTCGTTGCATCTGCCGCGCGATTTGATGACGAAAGAGGACGACGCGCGGGGGCGGCCGGTAGATGGAGTCTCGTTTGTGTCGGTCAACGTCCTCCGACTACACGCAGGGGTGGGCAACCAAGTGGCTGAAGGTGTGTCAGTCAGTGGAATCACCTGTTAAAGTGTTCGGTCGGAAGGACAGCCTGCATCCACACGGCCCCCCATGGCACCTGGTCGCCCACCCCTGAAACCTTCCTGAAATTCAGCAAGAGCCGTTTTCCGTCTGCACTGACAGCAGTGAACGGGGTGGCGGTACAGGACGACGGACATGTGGAGGACGGACGTGAATGAATGGAATTGGGATGTTAGCTCCTGTTAGCGGGGAAGCTAACGTGGAGACCTGGAAGTTGCAGCGCTAGAATGGTTGCTTTTCTTCATGACTCTTGTTTTACTCCGACGTATGGTTGGAAAGTACTTCTCTTATTATTTCAATGTTATTTAATATCTCAACACAACAGCTGGTTTGGCCCTTCACCGCTACCGTCTCTGGACAGCCGTGGAATTAATACTACACCCTGCGAGTACTACTACGACTGAATCCAACTCTCTCCCCGAGCAGCACACGCATGTCTCAGCTGAGCTCGGTCTCGACTGCTGTCGGACTCTCAGCAAGTGCACAAATACACGTGTGATTGGAACTGGTCACTTATGATCATTTGTAATAATTTCCTTGTTTCGGTGGTGCGAATAAATAAATAAAAAAAGTACATAAATGCATACAAATATAAAAACCTCTATAGTTTTTCTGGCTGTTGTGTGTGAGCACGGCTGCGTGCTTCCTTTACTCCTGACTCACGTGACCGAGGTGTCACCTTTGCAGATCCTGTGACGAAGCATCAGCCAACACCTTCATCAACAATCCGCCAAACGGACGACCCCGAGGTGACGTCGGTCCAGCTGAGCAGCCCGGTGCCGTCCAGAGGCTGGGTGCAGACGGACAGCCCCGACTTCCTCTGCAGTCGCCTTCCGCCGCACTGGAGGTGCAACAAGACCCTGCCCAGACCCTTCATGGTGAGCAGGTTCCATCTCCAGATGTCCCAAGTCAGGGGGAGGTCCTGCTCCACTCAAACGACCTTCTCTACATTTCCCCGCCCACTAGGTGGTGTCCCTGAGCAGGGATGTGCCAGACGGCGTGATGGTCACCGTGATGGCCGGCAACGAAGACAACAGTAGCAGCGAGTTACGCAATGCCACTGCAACCATGAAGCAAGGATACGCCCACTTTAATGACCTCCGCTTCATAGGTCGCAGTGGGAGAGGTAGAAATACTTCAGCGATGTAGTATTGAGTACAGAACCATCCTCCTCCCCTGGCGACTCTGGGGTGTGATTAGATTATGAATCATTTTTGTGTTCTTGTCCAGGTAAGTGTTTCACCCTGTCAATCAACGTGCTGACCTCGCCGCCCCAGGTCGCCACGCTGCACCGAGCCATCAAGGTCACGGTGGACGGCCCCCGGCTCCCCAGACGTGAGTGCAGGCCAGAGATGATGGGGAGATGTTTGGCTGTAACTCTCAGCTGGACTGAGTGTCTCCTCTCTGTCTTCCAGGACAGAGACAGCCGGAGGGGAAGCCCGGGGTCTTCAGGACCTCCTGCAGCGGCGCCAGTACTGCGTCCTCAGGTACATGAAGGTCACTTCAAGCCTCCTGTCTATGTGATGCTCTGAACATGCGTGAGATCTGTTGGATCAGTGGTTCTGACCATAGACACAGCACGAATGAAGCTGTTTCCATGGAGATGACATCATTTAAACGTTAAGGAGAACGACCGCTGTGTGCCAGTTCTCCGGAACCTGGTTCCTGGAGCTGAGTTCAGCATGAAGCTGCTTACAGGGAATATTTCTCCTTCCCCAGATTGCAGATCCTTGTCTTCCTCCCTCTGGACCAATGAGGCGTCCTTCCTGGGTCAGATGACCCATCTGACATCATCGTTCAGTTCAACTTCCAGAATCCACCACCTGCCTGCCCTGTCGTACACCCCCCAGCCCCCGCTGTACAGCTCCTACCTCTGCACCCCTCCTCCCCCGCTGAGCCACAGTGGTCCATTCCAGCATGGCAGCCTCTACTACGGGTCAGGGGAAGACCAAAATGTTGTTGCAGCACTGACCAATTGTATTGAGGGGGCATGTTTGTCCAGCCGGGGGGAGGAGCCTGTCTGGAGGCCTTATTGATTCTCCTACAAGTCAGGGGCTGTGTCCGAATTGCCAAGTGGCAACCGATGACCTACTGCTGCACCAGACACCCTAGAAGATTGGTGGTGAAGCACGACCTCTGCTGGCAGAGCACAGATACCACAATTAGGTAGACAGCACCAATGAAAGCCCCACCTGCTGGCGTGACTGTCGTACTGCACTCCACTCGGAGCGGACCATTATTCATTCTCTATTATTAAGCACATTAACGCACCTGTAAAGGTGTGTTCACATGTGTTGCGTTTGGTGTGAACACACCTTTAGTCATCGACAATGACTGTAAATGCTGGTGCTGTATAAGAATGGGAGACTGTTGGTGGCGCAAGTTTGCACGTCCACAAGTTTTTAAGGGACGAAGAAGGAGTCCGCGGTGCATTGTGGGCCATAGGTTGCTCCGTAGGATGCACCTGAACCGACCTGCAATGTGGGCGTGTTTAGGCTGGAATTTAGGTTGAGAAGTAGGTCGCTGCTCGCACCAGTTGTGGTTTCGGACAGCCTACATCATAGCAGTAGGTCGTAGATTGCCAAGTAGGTCTGATCCTAGGTCTCAGAGCAGGTCGGAGGCTGTCCCAAACCACAACTGGCACGAGTAGCGACCTACTTCTCAACCTAAATTCCAGCCTAAACACGCCCACATTGTAGGTCGGTTCAGGTGCATCCTACGGAGCAACCTATGGCCCACAATGCACCGCGGACTTCTTCTTCATCCCCTAAAAACTTGTGGACCCTCAAGCCAAGTTAGCGCCACCAACAGTCTCCCATTCTGATGAACACCAACATTTATAGTCGTTATTAATGACTAAAGGTGCGTTAATGTGCTTAATAATAGAGGATGAATGATGGTCCGCTCAGAGTGGAGTGCAGTACCACAGTCAGGCCAGCAGGTGGGGCTTTCGTTGGTGCTGTCTACCTATTTGCGGTATCTGTGCTCTGCCAGCAGAGGTCGTGCTTCACCACCAATCTACTAGGGTGTCTGAATGGTGCCACCGCGTTTAGGTTGTAGGAGGAGGACGTAGGAGGAGGACGTAGGTTGGTACTTGGCCATTCGGACGCAGCCAGGAAGTTTTTATGGAGGCTGAGAAAGGAAGTACTTGAAATTAATTCTTATTTATCCTGTTATGTCAGGGTCTGCAAGCGTTGCCCGATAACTTTTAAATTGTACTTCATTATTTATATTCTGTTACTATTCATTTATTTTATCTAATATTTGTAAAAAATATTATTGCTTCTATACTTTGACTTATACTTTGTGAACATCTACTCTCCTGTTTATTGCCTTTGATTATTACTTAGTTCACTTAGAATTTATCGTCTGTCTTCTATTTATCCATCTAACAATATATAAAATTCCCCATGGTGCACACACTTCAGACTGTTTGAATTGTTGCTGCTCCATAGAATAAAAACCTAGTTTTGACAGACCTCAGTTTCCTAAAATGTCCAGTATTTTATAGACAGAAACAGATTCATGCCAAACGATGTCAAACAACTCTTTAATTTCGGATGAATAAACTTTTTTTTTTGCAGTATTTTATCAGTAAACGGAGGGCTGGGCTCCCAGATTTCTATGTACTCTTTGTTATCATCCCTGAATGTGTCATGATGTCTCCATGGTAACTAATAAACTGATGCTTAAAAAAAAGGAAGCATCAAAATCCATAATACAGAAGAGGTGCAGGGCCAAGTTTACCTCCACCCACTCCAAAATGCTACCAGCTCGATTGGTTGGCCCGTTTAGCTGTCAATCACCATCTGAAACCAGACTGCACCTGATTGGGCAGCTTAGCTGTCCGTCAAAAGGCTGAGCCCAGGAAGCCTTAAGCAGGTGTCCAGGCCTTGTTGGATCAGCATTGGGTGAGCAGCGTCCAGGAGGACGAGCAACAGGTGAGAGGAGAAGGACAAAAGGCTCGGTGCAGCGCCGGGGATTCTTGGGTTCATTTGCTCGCTGGAGGAGTCGTAAAGAACCGGAAGGCTGACGTGCGAGGAGCAGCCTCTCTGTCAGACAGGTAAGAAACCCGTCAGCTGACTTAGCTAGCGAGCTCCAGAGGCAACATTAGCGCTAGGTTACTGTTGATGTAGCGAGGAGGGAGGGTTCATGATCAGAGTATCATTCAATAGACGATTAAGACGGATTTATGCCACGTTGTTTGTTTATCGTGTTTCTTTTGTTAAAAAAAAATAAAAATACAAAAACTAATCAGACAGCGCCTGCCCCTCCTTTAACAAGTCAGTAAGTGGAAATAAACAGATGTGAAGAAATGTTGATTCATAGCTGTAAAAAACTAACACATTTTCTCAATGTGGGACACAAACTTTTATCCACTCATAATAATAATAATAATAATATTAAGAATTTTTCAATGTATGACTTTGATTAAACTGAATTCAGTAAAAGCTGTAAGCAAAGATTTTTGATTATATGTTGGCATCTGGCTCCTCATTGGCTGGTTCTGTGGGCGTTCCCTCAGGTCTCCGTCGACACCTGTGACAGGTAACAGAGTCGTTCATGTCCTCCGTAGATTCGATGCAATGAAAACAAACTTGCAGAGACTTCAACTGTAACCATAGTGGAACTGCAAAGGAACACGCCACCTTTTAGGGAAAGACTCCAACTGTCCATTGTCTCAAACAAGAAGACAGAGTCCTTCCTCCTGGGAGCTGAGACCCAGGCTAGTTAGCTTAGCACAATGGTTGGTAGTGGGTGGGAAGTGTTAGCGTCAGTTAGCTCAGTTGCAGGCTAGTTAGCTGAGCACAATGGCTGGTAGTGGGTGGGAAGTGTTAGCATCAGCTAGCTCAGGTCCAGAATAGTTAGCTTAGCCCAATGGCTGGTAGTGGGTGGGAAGTGTTAGCATCAGCTAGCTCAGGTCCAGGATGCTGGTGTGTTCAGCAGGAATCCTCCTCCTCCTCATCATCAGTAGCAGCAGTCGCTCTTCTAGTCCTCAACAAACCTTTGGTTCTGTTGACCCAAGTTCCAGTGGAGCTTTGGAGGTGCTGCGTCAAATCACTGCGCCCAGTCAGGAAAGTAGTTCCGGCTACGTGTCTGATTCTACCACTACAACGTCTCCTCATTTCAAATTGCTGTTGGAGTGTAGAAAGTGAATTTGATGACTTTCATCAGATATGCTAGCACTTACCACCCACTACCATTCACTGTGCTAAGCTAACTAGCGTTATTGTCTCAGAAGGGTCTCTATCTCTTGGCTCTGGGGTTCTTTTAATAATCTGTCAGTAGCACAAATGAGCATTTTTAGAGGGCAGATCTGACACGGACCGTTGCCCCGGAACATTCCATCGTGGACGGTTTGTGTTTGACAGTCATAGTGTTCTCAGTCAATTATGGGCCCTGTCAATCATTTTGAATCTAAAAACAAAGGAAAATTGGACCCAAGCTGAAAAGCAGTTGAATTTATATTCAAGACCCCCTTTTTTTTTTTTCCTTTTTTTTTTTTTTGATCGGTAGCTCAGACCCCGGGTGCTGCTGATGGCTGAGGCTGAATTACATTTGAGGCCACTGTGGTTTGTTTGTGTCGATGTTTGGAAAGCAGGAGGTCGCACGAGCCAGGCAGTAAAGTTGTCACCTGTGCAGCATTGAGCTCTGCTACTCTCCTGCTCCACTCCTCCTCTGTCACCTCCTCTTCTTCACCTCCGTCCATCACATCCTCCTCCACCTGACGCTCTCCTGAAACGCGGAAAGTCACGTCAGAAGTCACACGTGAGCTGACGGACACACGCCAGAAACCCTTCAGAAGCATTTCATGTGGTGATGATTCTCACCGTTGCAGGTCAGTGCGGTACACACCCAGTTACCACAGGCACACACACACTTGTTGCACTCCATCTGAGTCTCAGCGCCGTCCTCAAAGACTTCGTCCTCCAGAGCACACTCTACACACGCACACAGAAAATAAGAAGCTAAGCAAATATATTCATACAATTTCATATGAACACTGCCGAACATGGGTGGATGCAAAAAGAAGTGTGTGTGTGTGTGTGTGTGTGTGGTTACTTCTCTCTGGAGGGTTGTAGGAGGGCGTCAGACAGTTGACAAACTCAGACAAACTCAGTTTCCAATCAGCGTTTTCATCCGACAGCTCAATCAAAGCGTCGACGCACAGAGACCTGAGAGGCAGAGACCGAGTTATAAAACCCTGAAAAATGAAAACAGAATCTGACGCAGAACCAAGCAGCCACCTCAGCAGCGGGTTGGTCTCCAGAGTGCTGGAGTACGTGAGGTTTAGAGCTGTTTCATTGTGTCTCAGGAAGCTCAGGAACTCCGTGGAATCCAGCAGTGAATCTCCGTTGTCGTACATCTGTGACACATGAACACAACCAGCTCATTTTCCACCGCAGTCACGCTCAACTGATCTCCAGCAGAGCTGACAAAGCCAGCAGCTGCTTTTCAAGACGTTTGAATTAATTCCTAATTATCAAAAGTAAAAAGAGCTTTCGGTTGTTTGACTTGAAAAATATGAAGTTGTTGAGATGAGAGCTTGAAAAAAGGGAAGATTTCAAAACTGTGCCAGTTAAATTCATAAAGTTTAAGGAGGCTGTGAAGAGACCTGACCTGGAAATACATCTGCAGAAGGTCAGGCACTGAGGACCCATTCATGGTCAGGTTGTCCGATCCCTCTTCCTCTTGAATCCACAGGATCACTCTCTCTCTCAGCCAATCACGATCAGACAGTAAACACACCACTGCAGCCAACAACAACAACGACAACGTTGTTCTTTCTTAAAAACACAAAGTGCTGATTGTGGGTCAGGAATTGATGATTTAGAGCAACAAAATGTAAATCTGCAGCAGCAACAGTGACCTCTACTGGCACAAGTGGGTCATTGCAGGACTGCAGGTGAACGGTGGTGTAGTGTTGTGACATTCTGTCGATATCTGAGCAGTAAAAGTACCACAATATTCTAGCAGGAGAGACAGTGAAGCATCGAGAGGATCTGAAGATGTCATTTTAATATAAAAAGTGAAACGAAGCTGCTTCAAGGCTTCAGCTGTGTCCCAGTTTGCAGACTTACTGGGACTCACGTCCGTCTTGGTTGGTTTCTCTGCAAATAGAAACGCACACACAATCAGAATCACAACTCGTATAACAAACCACACTTTCACTTTAGTCTCTGTTGTCGTATTTACACTGAAGTGAGAATGAACTGGAGACGTACGCCACGTGCTACTTCAGCGCCGCGTGGCCACGCTGCTTCTGGTTGTTCCAACCACCCTGCAGCACAAGCTGGCACCATTTGATTGCCTGGAGGTTCAGAGTGTCTCACTGAAGAGAGACGAGTCAGCGGAGCCCTTCAGCAGCTGACAGAATCTCCTAGAAGCGGCTCAGTTTGTGCTGCAGGACGGTAGAACAGACAAACGTCCGTCCACACACGTGGCTGAGTGTGGACACGTCTCCTACCGCCTGTCAGTCACTGCCACTGACCAACACTTGCGGTGACTTGGCATGTGTGCTACTCAACAGTGGGTTGATCATTGGGGTTGAAGAGACCTGGGCAGCGTCCCGGCTGCTCCGTGTGTATCTTGGCGTGTGTGATGCAGGCGTCTCGGTGCAGCTCACAGTGATTCCTGTAGGATCGTCCATTACTGCCGCAGACCCAGTGGTCCGCCCCGTCGCACCGCTGCGGGGACAAAGAGTTCCAGACAGTTGTGTCACCTGTGGGCCACTGTCCATGAGACACTCGGCATCAGCTGGTCTCACACGCGCAGCTCTGTACGTCTGACACCCATCTAAAGAGAAAAGTCCTCTTGATTGACCTGTAAGCAGCGACACACCGGCTCCCCTCGATCCGTCGACACACACTCACGACCGGCACCGCAGAACGTCCTGGCACACACCGACTGATCCTGACACACACACACACACACACACACACACAGATATCATCAACACATCTTCATCATGTTTCTGTTAGCAGAGAGGAGACATTCAGTATTTGAAAATGTGTGTCCCAGACTCCAGATGGTGACCTTTGACCTCCCACTGGGAGAGAGCAGGCTGATTTGAATGACAATGACTGGTCAGCTCAGCAGCTGGTCAGCAGTGCGTCTCCTTCTCCTCTTGTTAGCGTTTTGTTCGACAGGCTTTGTGTCGTAACATTTCGGACTCAGAGCCTGAAGCCTCTTCAGTCCAAACGTTCTGCAGTCGTGTTGTGAAAATGGCTGCAGTTGGCGTTGTAGTTCACTTTAAGGTCAGATCAAAGGGTTTGTGGGTTAGGGAGCATTCAGCCAGATGAGAGGACCCGGGTTATTCTGGGTGATCCACATTCATGGGTGAAGTATCACATTCATTCACAGAGTTCTGATCCATGTCAATCAAATGTCTGGGGTTTAAGGGTGTGGTTTTGATTAACTCATCAGATTGCATCACCGCCCATCCATCAGTCGCTCCTCTTTATGAAAACCAGAGCACGATGTCACCTGTGAGGGTTGTTTCACGGTGGGGGCGTGGCCTAAGATCTAAACACACATTTACACTCACATTACACACATTCCTCTGTGCTGACAGGTCAGAAACGGCAACACAAATCTGTGTCTCTGTTCATGCCTCGAGAATCTGCCGTTGAAATAAATGGCAGCCGCTGACAAACTTGTTTTGGCGCTATGTTGCGATCGTTGTCAGGCCTGAAGTCAAGCGTTCGTTTCAGCTGTCGCCTGCAGCGGACATCTGCTGCACCGCAAACCTGCTGTTAGCGCCAGCTGACTGGGCCACACACACAAACACCGCTGCTGTGTTTGTGTGTGCTAACATTTTCACGTCTGAACCTGTTTGCTCGTGAAACGACGACCCGACGTCATCGGAGTCGTTCTTTCTCCTACCAAACCCTCGTCGCTGCCGTGTTGAGCTTCTCTGCCTGACGGCCGTTTCAGTGTTGGTTCTGCTCTCCAGATTTCTGTTTGTTTGCAGCTTCACTCTCGCACGCCACCGTCCGCAGGAGTGCTGATTCGACTGAACATTGAAGGAGACACTGCAAAACCATTTAAACCAGTTTACAGGCGGAGGGTCAAGGAGAGATGACACCTGTAATCACACCTGCACTTCCCTGCAGTCAAAGGTCAGCATCCGCCTCAGCTGACTGGTGACCTGGGGTGGATCGTCTCCAGGTTTAACTGCTCGTCCATCTCAGTGAATGCAAAATGAAGTGTATTTAATTTATAAACGCGTTGTCATGCAAAGATTCAGGACGCCGACTCGTGATCCTGACCATTGGGCAAGCGTTCGGGAAATCGCCGGTTCGGAAAAAGGCGGGAACTAAACATGAAGCAGGTGAGCAGATGAAGCATCTGTCCATCATGAAAGATGCTTTTTTTTTGTTGCTTTTGTTTCATGAACAAAAACCAATGATTTCATAGGATGAACCATCGACCAGGGGCATCATGTTTCAGGGGTTCAATTTTCAGGCAGCACGGTGGAGCAGTGGTCCTCCCTGTGGCCCCCCAGGAAGAGGGTTGTGGGTGGAGCAGTGGTCCTCACTGTGGCCCCCATCAAGAAGGTTGTGGGTGGAGCCCCGGCTGCAGCACGGGGTCTTTCTGGGTGAGTCTCCATGTTCTCCCTGTTCCTGCTGGGTTCTCTCTGGTACTCCAGCTTCCTCCACAGTCCAAAGACATCAAGAGGGACCAGGTTAATCCAGACTCTAAATTGACCGTAGGCGTGGCTGGGAGAGCCAATGGTTGTCTGTCTCTATGTGTTGGCCCTGCCATGGACTGGTGACCTGTCCAGGGGGAAGGCTGCTGGGATAGGCTCCACCCCCACCACCCTCAACAGGAGAAGAGGGATGGATGGATGATTGATGATGGATGGATGGTTTAAATCTTCCCCATTTGTGTTGGTGTGATACTTTTTCTCCTTCTTTATTCCTGTTACTTGTCAAGGCTTTAAGGTGAAAGTCAGCGAGTCGTACCTGGTTCAGAGGAGACGCGGAGGCGTGAAGAGAGGAGACGAGGAGCAGCAGCAGGAGCCTGGAGATGATCCACATCTGGAGATGGAGAAGTGGAGATGTGAGTGTAATCATGGAGCATTCCTCCAGCGCGGTGGCCGTCGCTGAGCTCATCATTCCTACCCTGTTTAATAGCCAGATGCCGCGGCTCTGATGCCAAATGTCCGGGGAACCTGTTACTCTGCAGCGCTGGACAAGTTCATCAAAGACAAAGGAACCACAGACGACTCCAGTCAGGCGATCAGTCGAGTAAACTCATATCAGTAGAAGAGTTTCTGTCCTGCCAGTGTGAGATCAGCTCCACTCTGCAGGGAAACAATGTCTGAGGAGCAGAGAGACGCGAGGAGGAGGAGGAGGAGGGATGCTGGAGGGGAGACCAGCTGTCCAGACCCCCCCCCCTCACGTAGGAGCTGTTTTCTAGAAGAATTATAAGTTAAAGGCACGCGACCGGCTGACATGTTGAGGCAGCGTCCCCCAGCTATGAGTCTTCTGACTCCCTGTAGTTTTACAGGGGCCTGCATGTTCTGGCAGAAACCTGTTGGTCGTCAGCAGATCCTTGAGCAGTCGCAACACCTCAACGCTGGAAATCAAGTAGAGGACAGGAGGAGTGGAAGATTAATGGCTGAGAAAATAAAGACACCTGAAACAGAGACTGATGATAACAGGGACGCACAAATAACTGACAGTAACAGTTACTGAGCCGTGATGATGTCATCATTGATGTGTGGCGAACGCCAGTGTGTCTGCGTGTGTGGATGTTATTTGTTTCTCGGCTTCCGGCTTGGATGAAAGGAGCCGATCTTACAAACCAGTACGCAGCAACGAGGGAACCAGGAAATCCCATCAAATCAAAGTGATCCAATCCTCCAGTAATTCCAGGAGGACCTCCTTGGTACCAGCAGAGGGAGACGCTGCCCTCTGCTGGTGGTGACTGTCCGAAAGGCTTTTTACACACACACAGGCACACGTGCGGAGTCCCCATCCTCCCCACAGCACCCATCAAACTGCTCCTGCAACATCACAAATACGATGCTCTGAGAACATTTGGTGGTCAAAGGTCAAAGGTCGGGGTCATTGTGACAGGCACACATTGTGGGGGCATATGCAGTATCTCTGTATCCTCATGAATCTAGAGTTCTCATGTCACGTGTATTTCTTGTTTTATTTTGAAAAGTTACTTGTGTTTACTTTGTTTCACGTTCTCAATCATTATGAATTCAGTTTCCTCAACCCTACAACTCAACCGATGGCGCAGGGCGGAGACGAAGGAACCAGCTCCTGAGGAGAGGACAGCTGTCCTCTTAAATTAGTGGTAACATCTTCGGCAGGTGAACGTGAAGGGATTCATGTGATACATGACATCACGTTCATGAATTGGATCTGTTTTGTGCGTCGTGTGCGTCCACGTCTGTGTTTGTCAGGCTCATAGTCGTCCTTGCGTGTCTCTGGTGTGAGCGTCAGCTGTGTGTCAGAGGAGCTGCTAAGGATCAGATAAACCCACCCTCCTGGTGTGTGCTGCAACACCAATGAAGCGCCTCCTAAAAATAAAACCAAGGGGTCAGCCAGAGTATGCACACATTTGTGATAGTGTGTGTGTGTGTGTGTGTGTGTGTGTGAGAGAGAGAGAGTGTTTCTTTCAGGGAAAGTATGTTATCGTTCTCGTGAACTTCATGCAAGATGATAGCAGAGGTGTGATACACACACACACTCACACACACACACAGACACACACGAGGTCACAGTGGAGATGATGACAAGAAGTCTGCTCTTCATTACTCAGTCACGACAGACCAAACCAAACGTTTTCGGTCCTGAGCACCTCCACTCTATCATTCTGTTTCTGTTGTTTCTCCTGCCCTCCGACAGGTAGCGACCTGTCAATCACGAGCTCGTCAGGTCATCAGGTTGATGTCTCAGTGAGCTGCAGGCTGTTTCTGCTTCATGTACAAACCTGAAGCATTAGTTTTCTCCGTTTGAACATTTCAGACCCAGGCTGTAACGAATGAGGTCGATGCACAAGTACCTCCTCATCGCAGTATTTATCATAATAATACACGCTGGGCATGCGTCTGCTGAGACGACCAGTCCTGCTTCGCCAGCGCTGATTAAGTCTCACCCCAATTAGAGCTGCTCATCAGTGAGCCTGCGTTGATCATATTTGGTGTTTCACTTCCTGTAACCACCATGTGGCGTTATGACTTAAATTCAGCTTGTAGACGTCTTCAGGACTCTCATCGATGATCTGACCAGGTAGAGTCCAGTTCCTGGTTTCCTGTTCTATGGACAGAGATCTAGACTGGGTCTGGGGCGGGTGGGTCCAGAACCTCGGTGACCAGAGGGACGCAGGGTTGGATGCACTTGAAGTGCTCAGGTGATGAGAGCGATGGAGCAGGTGACCGACTGAGCACTGAGGTGAGGAGAGGTGGAGGAGGGATGGCCTCCTTTTGGGAACTGGGGTGTCATTGTCTCTGGGGTCAGGGTGGAGAGCTTAGAATCTTGTGGATGATCTGTGCCTGGGGGGTCTGGACCGCCTTGAGAGAGTGTGAAAAAAAATTGGTGTCACTGTGCTGAGTGGATCCAATCCTCCTTCGGTCCGTGTCACACGCTTCACCCTGGTCTGGTTTGGTTTTGGGGCAAATTTAGAGAACCATCTGCTTGGAACGAGACAAAA
Source organism: Aulostomus chinensis (assembly GCF_037954235.1). Lineage (NCBI taxonomy): Eukaryota > Metazoa > Chordata > Actinopteri > Syngnathiformes > Aulostomidae > Aulostomus > Aulostomus chinensis. The sequence continues at coordinate 1,453,897 of NC_141335.1, forward strand.
GGCTCGTTCATGAGTCCAGTAACCACCGTGAAAAACATCAGGCTCCATTAAAAGTGAAGCTTTGATGAAAATGTCATGTGATCAGGAGCAAGGTTCTTTGCCACAGCGACGGTCAGAGGAGAGTGTGCTTCTGTCCATGTTGAGACGCGAGGACGGTAGCGGCCATCGCAGCGCGACGACGATGATGGAGACTTTTCCAAGGAAATCCTCAAGTGTTAATTCTGTCGGTGACACTTGTCTCTCTCCATCTCGTCATGCTTTCATTTGACCAAAAGAAAACAGCTGCCAGCCATGTGTGCGTACACCATCTTCTTCTTTGGTGTCACATGGTGAAACCGCTGTTTCGAATGAATTGGGGGGAGCCGTTCACACACGGGGGCTGGCTGAGGGTAGCCTGGAGGAAGCCAGTGTGCACTCGACACCATCACAAGTTCTCTGGAAAAAACATCCTCTGAAAACTCTCCATGCTGGAAACCTGAGTGTGGTTCTCCCCTCCGTGGCCCTGCGGTCCTGCTCGGCCCTCTGGATGTTGGCTGCTAACTTCAACTGAACTCCAATCAGTTTCACGTTTTCTTTAACTGGAATTACGAGGTCTTGGGCTGACAGACGGAGACATAAAAAAGAAGAGACTGTTTTCCAAACCCGATTAACTGAGCTTCTCCTCCACCAAAACTTGTGACTGTTTGTCCAGTAACTAAACAGGAAAAGTAGGTAAAGTAGTACTTCTGGATGTAGTATTAGTACATTCCAGTTGAGGGTCACTGTTTCTAATTCCCTTTGATATCAGCATAAGCAGCTGCAGAGACCTGAACCTCATCGTCGGCAGTCCTTAATCATTGCTGTTGATAGGAGCAGCCTCCCTGACCACATCAGACGCGTGAGGTCTTGCCCACAATCAAAGCTGCAGTCACACTCATACTCAGTTCCTCCCTGAGAACCGGTGTCTTCCCCACTGCTTCGAAACCCCCTGCTGCTCAAAAAGCCCGATCTCAATCCGGTCCAGGCTGAGAAACACAGGCCGGTCTCACTTCTGCCGTTCCTGTCCAAAACACGGAAGCAGTGTCACTGATGTTGGATTATTGGTTGAGGTCAGTTGTGGTTACGTCATATTAAGAAAAGGAAAAAACAAAACAAAAACCCTGTCACTACTTGTGCCACTAGATGGCAGCACTTTTCGCTCCAGTCTAAATTCTCGCGTACCTCGCTTTGGACAGAAGCGTCTGCCAAATGAAATTGTAGAACAGTTGAGGTCAGCGCATTATTTTTTGCGTCACCAAACGACATCATCCTTTGGGCAGAAATGCAACAGAACTGAGTGGGTAGAACCAGCAACCGCAGACGCCACCAATGTGCTTCCTTGTGTGCGATTCTGCTCCACAGTGTAACTGCAGCGTAGCAACATTGGACTCAGGACGCCAGGCTTTAGGGGTCGCGCGTGGGCGGAGTCTGGAGACTTCTCAGTGTCAGATAGTTGTTCAGACGGCAACAAGATGGCCACTAAAACCTACGCCACTCACATTGTGAGGCTAACATGCTTTGCCAGAATCGATGCCCCGCCCAGATTATCTGGAGAAGCAGTTGATCATTTTGGAGCTTGTCGAAAATTAAAGATGGAAATCCCTGGAAGTGTTGTCACTTGTAAAATGTGACCAATGACATATGAAGGAGTTTTCTGCATTGACTTGCCAGATTCGTCCTCTGATTCCTGCGGTATGATGGCGTGCAGCACCACATGATGACTGCGTAGCACCAACGTTTCGCTTCAAAGACTTGGGATTAGTTTTGCAATGCAGAGTTTTTTCAAAAGCCCTAATTTTGCCCTGCGACTTGCAACAACCAGACCTCTGAGACCCGGACCTGTCCAGACCTCCGTCCTCAATCTCTACAGCCACAGCCTTCAGAGGACGACCCGTGAGTCCATGCAGCAGTAGACATCGGGTCTGCTGACTTCCTTGAACAGTGCGCCTCAAACAAAACGAGGGCGGTACTGAACCAGTGAGCAATGTTTGGTGGAGAAACAGAAGTTCCTCCAGAGGTTTCTGGTGAGTGGTTACCTTGTGAGCCAGCTGGTTTTGTGACACCACGACATGACCCTGAGAAGCCATCTTACCAGGCCTCGGTCCAACCTGAGGAGAGAGGGACGTGGCTTTAGATATGATGACAGTGAGACTGTTAGCATAGATGCTACTCTTGCATCAGTGACATCACAACTGGAACATATTTATTCTTTGGAAAAAGGGCAGAGAGGTCACTGAAGACTTTCTCCATGGAAACGATGTCTTCCCCAGCAGCTGGTTGGTCTGACAGCCTGTGACATACGCTGATAGACAGATGGTTCATCCAATCACCTGCCGAGAAGTGTCTGCCTTTGCCCTCCTTTTCAAACGGTTGCTATGGCGACTTCTCAAATGGCTGTTTGAAACAATCCATGGGGTGAATCAGGAAAGCTGCAGTGATCAAAAAGGGGCCCAGAGCGAGTTCTGAGCTCAAATATCTCATCATGTAAAGTAGATGAAGTATCAGTAAAGTAACTAGTACTAGTAAAGTTTGTCTTATCTTTACGACAGAGAACCAGACTAACTCAGCTAAGGAACCCTAACCATGAGGCCACGCCCTCCCAGTGAAAGTGACTCATAGCTAAACTAAAATCGTGTCATCAAAAAAAATCAGAAAATGTGGCGGAGCTTGGGAGCAAAGTGTGAGTCTCAAAGCTGAACAGCAACACTTCAGTAAAGTTGAGGGTTTGGTTGTGACGCGACGTTTGTGCTGCCGCAGTGGACAGAGAGAGAGACATGGATAAGAAGAGAGTGACAGGGAGGAATGTAGGACTGGGACCCTCAGCCATTGTGTCCTAATACAATATCAGACTTCCTTCAGATGCCAGACACACACACACACACACACACACACACACACACACACACACACACACACACACACACACACACACACTCACGAGAGTTGAATAGCAGGCAACGAGGCACCAGGACAGCTTCCTCTAGAGATGGGAGGGGGAGGGGGGTGGTCTCTCTCTCTCTCTCTCTCTCTCTCTCTCTCTCTCTCTCACTACACTTCACTTCTGGACACAAACTTTGCTCTCATCTGTCTTCTGCTCGACTCAGATGAACGGACTCAGCAGAGTTTGTTCACTCGTCTCTCCGTCCATCTGTCCGACTGAAATCACCTCAGTTCTCTTGGACTCACCCGCCTGCTGACCACTGGAAGACCCCGTCCAAACACCTCACCTGATACCTGCTGCTGCTGCTGAGGATCGCCTGAGAGGAGGAGGAAGTGCCTCAAAGGTTCCTCCTGAGGAAGAGGAGGGCAGCCGGCTCCCCCGTTTCACCGACGTCCTCCTGAGGCCGGGATCACCAGGACCTCCTCGTGTCCTCCACCTCGTAACGGTGAGATTCTGTCACACAGCAAAGTCTTTCCATCACTTGGGGTTAACGAGGTTTCCACCTGCGAGCAGGGTTACACGCAAACCACCGAAGACGGCGTTCACTGAAGCTGGTGGACGGTCGCAGAGTCGTATGAGACATCACTTCCTTATTACGACTCATAAGTCAGCACCTGGATGTTTACAGCCACTGTCAGTTTTGGGTGTTTTCATTAAATACATTCAGTCGTTCAGTGTTCGGTCGATGGTTCAATTCCTGCCAAAGTCTACTTTTTGGACCAGATTCTGTCCCTCAGTCAGGACACGCAGCAGCGTCAGGCCTGTGGATGAAGACGTTCCAACTCCAGCTCGCATTTAAAAGCAGAAATAAGAGGGTGAAAGACGACAAGACCGCAGCTCGTAAAGATCAGATCCCATCTCCTGCAGGGGAAGGCAGTGACAGACGGCTTCATTTTGTTACTTTATGAGGATCCTTGGAGACGCCGCAGGGAGGGAGGAATATTTTGTGGCTATGAGATAGCAGTTGTTCCATAATTAGGTCATTTCAAGGGTTTCGGCATCAAACTCATTCAATTTAATAATCGGACGCCGTGAAATAGAACTTCT